>NC_036876.1:15135870-15138644 GCF_002910315.2 Salvelinus sp. IW2-2015
GTGCAAGCAGAGTCAGGGTATATGCAGCAGTTTGGGCCACCTGGCTCGTTGCGAACTGTTGAAAGGCCATTTATTCCTAACAAAGACCGTAATTACTTGATATTTGATAGAGCAGTCTGACTGAGCGGTGGTAGGCAGCAGCAGGCTCGTAAGCATTCATTCAAACAACAGCTCTTAGCAATGCTTGAAGCACAGCGCTGTTTATGACTTCAAGCCTATCAACTCCCGAGATTAGGCTGGCAATTCTAAAGTGCCAATAAGAACATCCAATAGTCAAAGGTATATGAAATACAAATGGTATAGAGAGAAATAGTTATATAATTCCTATAATAACTACAACCTAAAGCTTCTTAACTGGGAATATTGAAGACTCATGTTAAAAGGAACCACCAGCTTTCATATGTTCTCATGTTCTGAGCAAGGAACTTTAACGTTAGCTTTTTTACATGGCACATATTTCACTTTTACTTTCTTCTCCAACACTGTGTTTATGCATTATTTAAACCAAATTGAACATTTTTCATTATTTATTTGAGACTAAATAGATTTTATTTATGTATTATATTAAGTTAAAATAAAAGTGTTCATTGTTCATTCAGTATTGTTGTAATTGTCATTTATTACAAATGTATATATAAAAATCGTCCGATTAATCGGTAACGGCTTTTTTGGTCCTCCAATAATCGGTTTCGGTTTCAGCGTTGAAAAATCATAATCGGTTGACCTCTAATCCTGAGGCTGCATTTATTGAAACTGGGGATTTTAACAAAGAGCATTTGTTCAGRGTTGAAAAATCATAATCGGTTGACCTCTAATCCTGAGGCTGCATTTATTGAAACTGGGGATTTTAACAAAGAGCATTTAAGAACAAGGCTATCTAAATTCTATCAGCATATTGATTGTAGCACTCAAGCGGGCAATACACTGGATCACTGCTACTCTAACTTCTGTGAGGCATACAAGGCCCTCCCTATAGGCAGAAACTCAAACAGGATGTACCCGTGACAAGAACCATTCAACGCTGGTCTGACCAATCGGATTCCACGCTTCAAGTTTGTTTTGATCACAAGGACTGGGAAATGTTCCGGGCAGCCTCAGAGAATAACATTGATTTATATCACACTGCACACTGCCCTATCCCATCTGGACAAGAGGAATACCTACAGTGGGGAGAACAAGTATTTGATACACTGCCGATTTTGAAGGTTTTCCTACTTACAAAGCATGTAGAGGTCTGTAATTTTTATCATAGGTACACTTCAACTGTGAGAGACGGAATCTAAAACAAAAATCCAGAAAATCACATTGTATGATTTTTAAGTAATTAAATTGCATTTTATTGCGTGACATAAGTATTTCATCACCTACCAACCAGTAAGAATTCCGGCTCTCACAGACCTGTTAGTTTTTCTTTTAGAAGCCCTCCTGTTCTCCACTCATTACCTGTATTAACTGCACCTGTTTGAACTTGTTACCTGTATAAAAGAAACCTGTACACACACTCAATCAAACAGACTCCAATCTCTCCACAATGGCCAAGACCAGAGAGCTGTGTAAGGACATCAGGGATAAAATTGTAGACCTGCACAAGGCTGGGATGGGCTACAGGACAATAGGCAAGCAGCTTGGTGAGAAGGCAACAACTGTTGGCGCAATTATAGAAAATGGAAGATGTTCAAGATACGGTCAATCACCTCGGTCTGGGGGCTCCATGCAAGATCTCACCTGTGGGGCATCAATGAATAAGGAAGGTGAGGGATCAGCCCAGAAACTACACGGCAGGACCTGGTCAATGACCTGAAGGAGCTGGGACCACAGTCTCAAAGAAAACCATTAGTAACACACTACGCTGTCATGGATTGAAATCCTGCAGCGCAGCAAGGTCCCCCTGCTCAAGCCAGCGCATGTCCAGGCCGTTTGAAGTTTGCCAATGACCATCTGGATGATCCAGAGGAGGAATGGGAGAAGGTCATGTGGTCTGATGGAGAAAAATAGAGATTTTTGGTCTAAACTCCACTCGCCGTGTTTGGGAGGAAGAAGAAGGTTGAGTACAACCCCAAGAACACCCTCCCAACCGTGAAGCATGGAGGTGGAAACATAATTCTTTGGGGATGCTTTTCTCGCAAAGGGGACAGGACGACTGCACCGTATTGAGGGGAGGATGGATGGGGCCATGTATCGCGAGATCTTGGCCAAAACCTCCTTCCCTCAGTAAGAGCATTGAAGATGGGTCGTGGCTGGATTTCCAGCATGACAACGACCCGAAACACACAGCCAGGGCAACTAAGGAGTGGCTCCGTAAGAAGCATCTCAAGGTCCTGGAGTGGCCTAGCCAGTCTCCAGACCTGAACCCAATAGAAAATCTTTGGAGGGAGCTGAACGTCCGTATTGCCCACCGACAGCCCCGAAACCTGAAGGATCTGGAGAAGTATGTATGGAGGAGTGGGCCAAAATCCCTGCTGCAGTGTGTGCAAACCTGGTCAAATACTACAGGAAACGTATGATCTTTGTAATTGCAAACAAAGGTTTCTGTACCAATATTTAAGTTCTGCTTTTCTGATGTATCAATACTTATGTCATGCAATAAAATGCAAATTAATTACTTAAAAATCATACAATGTGATTTTCTGGATTTTTGTTTTAGATTCCGTCTCTCACAGTTGAAGTGTACCTATGATAAAAATTACAGACCTCTACATGTTTGTAAGTAGGAAAACTTCAAAATCGGCAGTGTATAAAATACTTGTTTCCCCACTGTATGTAAGATTGTGGTT
>NC_036876.1:15138748-15148051 GCF_002910315.2 Salvelinus sp. IW2-2015
ACTGGGGCCCCACAAGGGTGTGTGCTCAGCCCCCTCCTGTACTCCTTGTTCACCCATGACTGCGTGGCCATGCACACCTCCAACTCAATCATCAAAGACGACACAACAGTAGCAGGCTTGATTAGCAAAAACAACGAGACAGTACACAGGGAGGAGGTGAGGGCACTCGGAGTGTGGTGTCAGGAAAACAACCTCTCACTCAACGTCAACAAAACAAAGTAGATGATCGTGGACTTCAGGAAACAGCAGAGGTAGCACCCCCCAATCCACATTGACGGGACAGCAGTGGAGAAGGTGGAACGTTCAAGTTCCTCGGCGTACACATCACGGACAAACTGAAATGGTCCACCCACACAGACAGTGTCTTCAACCTCAGGAGGCTGAAGAAATTTGGCTCGTCAAATAAAACCCTCACAAACTTTTACAAATGCACAATTGAGAGCATCCTGTCGGGCTGTATCACTGCCTGGTACGGCAACCAACAGAGGGCATCACCGGGGGCCGGGGCATCACCGGGGGACAATGCATCACCGGGGGCAAACTATCTGCCCTCCAGGACACCTACAGCGTCCAATGTCACAGGAAGGCCAAAATGATCATCAAGGACAACAACCACCCGAGCCAATGCCTGTTCACCCCGCTACCATCCAGAAGGCGAGGTCAGTACAGGTGCATCAAAGCAGGGACCGAGAGACTGAAGAAGAGCTTCTATCTCAAGGCCATCAGACTGTTAAACAGCCATCACTAACACAGAGAGGCTGCTGCCTACATACAGACTCGAATCATTGGCCACTTTAATAAATGGATCACTAGTCACTTTAAATAATGCCACTGTAATAATGTTTACATATCTTACATTACTCACCTCATACTGTATGTATATACTGTATTTTATACCATCTATTGCATCTTGCCTATGCCGCTCGGTCATCGCTCATCCATATATTTATATGTACATATTCTTATTCCATCCCTTTAGATTTGTGTGTATTAGGTAGCTGTTGTGGAATTGTTCGATTACTTGTTACATATTACTGCACTGTCGGAACTAGAAGCACAAGCATTTCGCTACACTCGCATTAACATTCGCTAACCATGTGTATGTGACCAATACAATTTGATTTGATTTGATCCTCAAGTTTGCTGACGACACGGAGGTGGTCGGCCTGATCACCCTGGGCGATGAGTCAGCCTACGGGGAGGAGTTCAGAGACTTAGCAGTGTGGTGCCAGGACAACAACCTCTCCCTCAACGTCGGTAAGACCAAGGAGCTGGTCGTGGACTATATGAGAAATAGGGAAGAGCACGCACCTATCCACATCTAACGGGCTGCTGTGGAGCGATTCGAGAGCTTCAAGTTCCTTGGCATCTACATCACGAAGGACTTAATATTTTGTTTATTTTTCTATTTCACCTTTATTTAACCAGGTAGGCAAGTTGAGAACAAGTTCTCATTTACAATTGCGACCTGGCCAAGATAAACACACACCCACACACACTTGCACAGCAGTGAAGAGGGCACGGCAGCGTCTCTTCCCCTTCAGGAGGCTGAAAAATTTGGCATGGGACCTCGGATCCTGAAAGCGTTCTACAGCTACACCATCAAGAGCATCTTGACTGGCTGCATCAGTGCTTGGTATGGCAAATGCACCACCCTTGACAGCAAAGCGCTGCAGAGGGTGGTGCGGACAGCCCAGTACATCACTGGTGCCGAGCTCCCTGCCATCCAGTACCTCTTTATCAGGCGGTGTCAGCGGAAGGCCCAACAAATTGCCCAAGACTCCAGCCACCCAAGCCATAGACTGTTCACTCTGTAACCGTCCAGGAAGCGGTACCGGAGCATCGGCTCTCGGACCAACAGGCTCCGAGACAGCTTTTACCCCCAAGCCAGAAGTCTGCTAAATAGCCAGAATGCTAAATAGTAAATTAATGGTACTCAGACTAACAGCGCTGACTCTATCTTGCACTGACCCTACGCACATTCACTAGACCGGGGTTAAGTAACCCTGGTCCCTGATTCTAATCGACCTGGAAGACCAGGTGTGTTGAATTTAGGCAATCACTGAACTGATCAATTAGCTTAGTTGATCAGGTGTGGTGCCTAGTTGGAACAAAATCTTGCAGTACCTGTGGCACTCCAGGAACAGGGTTGCCTATCCCTGCACTAGACTATATATACAAACCACATACGCACTCACTCCCACACACATTCACATACACCACATACCCACACACACAGACCGACACAACACAAACACACACACATTACATGCACACACACGTTTTACACTCGTCATTCGCTGCTGCTGCTTTGGTCTTCGTTTGACTCTTATTATTATCTACCCTGATGATGTATCTACCTCCAACACCTCGTACTTCTGCATGTTGATCTGGTACTGCTACACCCTGTATGAAGCTCCATTCTTGTGTGTTTTATTTGGATCCTCTCGTGTTACTCTTTGATTTTATCTTTAAACTCTGCGTTGTTGCAAAGGGCTCGTAAGCAAGCATTTCAGGGTAAAGTCTACACCAGTTTTATTTGGCGCATGTGACCAACATTTTTTTATTTGATTTAGGGTTAAGGTTAAGGGTTAGGGTTAGGGAAAATAGGATTTTGAATGGGAATCAGTTATTTGGTCCCCACAAGGATTGTAAAACAAACGTGTGTGTGTGTTCGTGCTTGCGTTCATATCTGTGTCGAAAAAAGAACAGACAGAGGAGATTGTGGGAGCTGCCACAACCATTTGCCCAACTGGGAAAGAGCTTCAGAGAATTACTCCATTCAGGGGGGGAAAAAAGAAAGAAAGGGAGCATGAGAAAAGAAAGTCTTTGTGCTTTCCTCTCTCAGGCCAATTGATTGTAGACTGAACTCCTCAAAATGTTCACACACACACACACACACACACACACACATTTAGATATTGTTTTCAAAAATGTAGTCATTTAGCAGGCACTCTTATCCAGAGCAACTTACAGTAGTGAGTGCATACATTTTTTATATATTTTTCCGTACATACACACACCAACACAAGGAGACGTGGGAGTGGATCACTGTGAATGGGGAGTCAGATATCCAGCCCCCTGGGCTAGTGTGACAGGAGGCCGTCAACCAGCTGAGGGTGAAAGCACCTTCGTTCACCTTTCTGTAGACAATGCAACCACCAAGGCAAATGAAGACATTTGCCATAACCTTCAGGCAACAGCGATTACAAAGTGTTGCCCTTTCAATTACACTCTTCAGAATAGATAGAAAAGAAAAACTCATACAAGCATCAGAGGTACATACACACAGCCAAATCCTAACTTGAGTTTACTAACTCGTGCATTGGGAGATCTTAGCGAAAAATAATTACTAGCCGGTCTGCACTTCTCACAGATCATAGTGACTGTTCCAAATGGCACCCTATTCGCTAGCCTTATGGGCCCTGGTCAAAAGTAGTGCAATACGGAATAGGGTGCCATATAGAAACAGCCACCGTATCAGGAAGTGATCACATTTCATAGGTAAATGTTATTTCATTCAGCCAAGGGGATCATGAGAAGACTGAGAAGAAAGGCATGGATAATCAGTCCTCTGTGCCAGGATTCAGGAACAGTGGGCAACAATGTAATGTGGGGTGAGAAACTGGCCAAACAATAGCTGTTGGTTCAATGATACTGTACACTCCTCTGATGGTCTCTTTCACTCTTATCTCTGTGACATACAACAAGGAAGCCCTTTCTCTTGCTCCCTTGCTCTGCTCCCTCATGTCTCCTATCTGGTCAGGGGGCGGGGGGGGGGGGTACAAAAACCCACCTTTTGAGCTTGTTTCTAATCATCCCACGCCTATGTCTGTTGACCAGCATTCTCGTATACCCAGGCTCCACTGATATAACCTCATGAAGAATATGTAATTATAGGACAGGGCCTAAGCCTGGTAGATGAATAGGGTGCTGTGCCACAATGCTCCCAGGAAGAAGCCTATATTCTGCAGAGGAAGCCATTATCAGATTTACCCCCCCCCCCGCCTTTCTTTTCTTGTGTGTGTGGGCATCGGTGCAATCTTTTCTCTACCCCGAGCATTTGCCTCTCAGACGTGCCAGGTTACATTGTATTGTCTGGGTAGGTATAGGGGCTCTGGGCGGACACAATGGAAGTCAGGATGGAAGGAGGGATAGAGGGAGGAAAGGAGGGAAGATCTGTGATGCGATGGGAGAGAATGAAAAAAGGGGAACCCAGTATTGGATCCAGTTCAGAGGGCGTGTGGTTAGTTACACTTGAAAGGCCCATCAAATATGGTGTCATCCGGCTGTTTTGAGTTTTTCTTCGTAATGTCTCAAATCGTTTGGATTATGATTCGAGTACATTCGGGATCGGAGTTCACTTTCTTCCAAAGACTCCTCGTGCTTTATCTCAGTCGGGGGGGGGGGGGGGGGTTGTAAAACTTTTGACTATGTCAAAAAGGACTTTTTGCAATCTTACGCATGGTCAGACTAACACACGCAACAGCGGGCCAACACTATTCTGACCAGACCTAGGTTCAAGAGTGTGTGCTTGAGTTTGCCCTTTTGTGACTACTCCATTGTTCCACTGCGCCAGGTGAGCTCAATCACACACAGCTAGAGGTTTTGAACCCGGTTTGATTCGGATACCTGATATAGGAAAACTTACAGAGGGGTCACATGGAATAAATTCTAGTCAACGGACAAGATTCCAGCCCAGTGAAGAGATTCATTGCCCTTAGGTATATAGAGTGACAGGAAGGTTCTGCTTCGACTAATATCCACAGTTTTATCAAATTACACAGATCTGTTACAAGGAAACGGATCCGGTTATTCATGTGTAGCACATGAATGTCACGTGGAAAGGCGTGGCTGATGACAGCCGATGCTCCGTATTACAATCGCTGAAGTCGTGGTATTACAGGGCTTTCAGAACTGCCCTGTTGAGCGGCACACAGTCTGGCAAACAGTGAATGCCTCTCCGTTGTTACGAGAGGGTTTTAAAGGTCACTCGGGCGGGCGGGGAATGGGCTAACTCCTTAAGGCTCCGTTTTGACTTGAGGGACAGAAGCTGTGAAGTGCTGGAAGGAGTGAGTGAGTGAGTGAGTGAGTGAGTGAGTGAGTGAGTGAGTGAGTGAGTGAGTGAGTGAGTGAGTGAGTGAGTGAGTGAGTGAGTGAGTGAGTGAGTGAGTGAGTGAGTGAGAAATATGGTTGTAAATAACAAACCCACTCAGTTATGAACAAAGCCAAGCTGGTACTGAGGGGGAGATCCATTGAGTTTGACTCACAGGTGTTATTCCACAGTGACTGTGTGTGTGTGTGTGTGTGTGTGTGTGTGTGTGTGTGTGTGTGTGTGTGTGTGGTGGAGGATATGGCAGCAGGCGAGAGAGAGAGAGAGAGAGACTCATACTCCGTAGCATTGTCTGACATGGGAGACAAGCCCAGAGGCATTAGTTCGCCTTGCAGTACACTCATTACTGCTTCCCTAAAATAAATCTGAGAATGATATCATTTTTCTGCAGCAGCACAGGTGCTAGAAAGGAAGCGGTTTGAAGTGCTCAGTGGAGACGCCAATGCCACCATAGGAGCAAACTCAAGAGGTACTTAGCATAAAGATAAATATATGATAGGCATTAGCCAAGCAGACACAACCCAGCTAAAACATAATGTTCTGAAAACAACATGTTTCTTGGAGCTGGGTGAGAGCGTGGTTGTCCGATGGTTATTTTGCATATAACCTTCCCACAACGTTCACAACATATCATTGTGTGACTCCAAGTTAACTCCAACATGGTTTTTATCTTATCAATACTTGCGCATAAAAGCGTCTCCACCACAATTTATCGCACAATACATTTTGCAGACACAAAAAGATCCTATTTTGCACAGAGTATTTCGTTTTTGTCAACATTTGGAAAGTTTACCGACAAAGTTGCTGTTTCTATCAGGCCTGTAATGACGTTTTTTTATCCAACGTACTTTAGTCGCATAAAAAGGTTGGATGCGAACCTGGTTACGTTTAAAAAAAAGATAATGGTAATATTTCATTCAGTACAGAAATGAGTAGGCAGCTTAATTTATCATGTCCCGTGGCTCAACTTACCCCATACCCAGGGTAAATTGTGCCAAGAGACCATTTTTTTTGGACAAGTTATGTTTTCAAAATTGTCATGTTTAAATTCATTCTGATTATTTCCAGGGATACACAACATCCTGAAATATATGTAGATATCTTTGTTAGATAGAATGCTATATTTTCCATGATGGAGTGACGCTGAATGTAAAGAATGGCTCAACTTACCCCACTCTCCTCGTTTCCTCGTGGTTCTATTTTAAAGTCATGTTCTCAAATTGTTCCAAGAAGGTTAAGAAACAACATTCTTCTGTGGTAATTTCAGTACTTCAGCATAAGGTTTCCTACAGGTTTTTTATTTATTTAACCTTTATTTAACTAGGCAAGTCAGTTAAGAACAAATTCTTGTTTACAATGACGGCCTACCCCGGCCAAACCCTAACCCGGACGACACTGGGCCAATTGTGCGCCGTCCTCATGATTCTATCTAAAGTCATGTTCTCAAATTGTTGTGAGAACATGAATAAAACATTCCATAAAAACCACAAGAAAATGTTTGTAACGTTCAGAGAACATACTAAGGACGTTATTTAAAAACATATCCATCCCGTAACTCAGCATCAACAAAACTATCTTGTTAAAGTAAAGAGTCACCCATTTAAAATGTAATATTTTTTCCCGTGCATCTCTGAGCGATCTTCTATCGATTCCCTGGGTCATTTCATGTTTTCAAGTGTACAGTCTCTGGCCTATTGCCGTTCTCACTACACTATAAGTTAATAGGAATACAGACTTTTAGATTGCTAAAACGTCTATCATACATGTCAGATTTCACTACTGGCCGATGTCATAACGCCAGAGGTTGCCTTCTCTGGAATGAGCCATTCATCATATTTTTGCAATATTCCTACCTTTAGAAACACATTTCTCCTATTTGTCTGCCTCTTCAGTCCAGGGTGCTTTGCATGGTGCCATTGCGAATGTCAGACTCCTCTCTGTGAGGCACATCAATCTGCAGGTTAAACATGGTGAGATTCTAGACTCCTAAATTGATAGTGCAATTTGGTGATTTTACAGCTAACTAGCTACTTCACGTGCTGATATTGACTTTGGGATCATTGCGTGTAGCTACATTTGCTAGCTAGCCATAGAGAGTGCACTGCATTGTGGGTGTTGTAGTCAACTTGAGCTGCAACAGATTTCCACAACAATTTTCACATGTTGCTACCAATCTTATTATAACGACAAAATGAACCATTTGTTCACCAAAATACTGTTCTCACATATTCTCACTGTAAATTATGGAAATGAGTGGTTTTGGGTGGATTTGTCCTTTAAGTGTGTTCAGGTGTGTGAATTGGCCACACCTGGTCTTAATGAGAGCTTGTTTGCTTTGAAATGGGGTCTGTTTGAATAGACTAAAATGAACAGTGTTCTAAAATGAGACCTTTGTAGCTCAATTGGTAGAGCATGGTGCTTGTAATGCCAGGGTAGTGGGTTTGATTCCTGGGACCGCACGTATGACTGTATAAAGGTGTCTGCTAAATGGCATATTATGCGTAAAAGTACATGCCATACTAGCTCCATCCTGGTGGCCTAATTCCATGATAGAGAACAGACGTTTATAGGTTCAAATCTCACTGATGCCATGTCACAATAAATGTGTTTGCATATTATCAATGCCTAAGGAAAGGAATTCCCACGTGTTCTGTCTGTACTTGGGAGTTCAAAAAGGGTGCCCCCAAAATAAGATAGCACTGTTATTAAAAGTCTTATTGAAACATTCAGTGAGTTATTCAAGAACCTTAAAATAACCTATCGTTTTCATTCTCTGTGCGGTTGCCCTTTCCTGCAGTCAAATAACCAAATCGTCTTCTAGTGGCCTCATGYGTGGAATGTTTTTCATAATAATTATTTTTTAAACGCACAAAATCCGGTGTTTCTATGTCAAACGCTTTTGTTATATTTCAGTCTTCTGTGATGTATATAAAGTGTAATATTGGGATGAAAACTCAAAATGTAATACATTTCTACTCTATATCTGACATGGTACATGTGTCTTCTTTTTTTTCATAACCATGTGCGTGAGGTGGATACTTTTGTTTCAAAATAAATAAAAAATTATGACTACCAAGAAACACTCTGTGTGACCCTGATTTAGCCCACTGCAGCAAAAAGTTAATAAAACCTCCAAGGAAAACGTTCAAGGAACCAGAGTAAAACATTCTCAAAATCTCCCTGCAACCTAAAAATAAAAGCTCCCAAAACAGGCAAGATTTTCACTTCTGTTCTCAGAATGTTAAAAAAAAAWAAAAAATACCGGTCAGGAAACGTATGGCTTCATTCGCACAACGAACGTGAAACCAAAAACATACATTCCCACAACTTCCAAGGAACCAAATGGGCAGCTGGGTATGGGATTGAATTACTTCGGGCTCACAAGTGGTCTATGAAAGGTCTATGAGTGGACAGAGAGCACGAGCATGTCTGAACAAGAGTCCCAAGCGACTATATTAATCATAAGTCTAGCATAAAATAGCAGACACATACTCCACCCATGTGCACTTACACACACGTGCGCACACACACAACGCCAACACAATGACAGGCATACACAAACACACACACATACACACACAGACAAACACAGCTGCTGCCTCCCGTCTCGTGTGTATGTATGTACAATGTGTGTGTGTGTGTGTGTTTGTGTGTGTGCATTTCATCCTGGGGTGTGTGTGACGGCAGCTGCTGGCCGGCGTTAGCGCCATAGCGTCACGGCTATGTTTGTGTTCCCCGCCGTGGATTAGCACAACTCCGTGAATAGTGAGACCACATCCCAGCCAATCACATATTCATAGGAAAATTCCATTTCTTCCACCACCGCGCTGGGATGATTTGGCCAGACACAGGGGTCTATCTCATCCAGCAAATTGTGTCTCGAATGGAAAAGCCGACAGAGAAAGTATTTTACACAATGGGCCGAGAGTGCGAAAGAAAATAGTCGGGGAGCTGGAGAAAAATAGTTAATATGAGATTTTCTAATAGTAAAGTATGGCGTCTCGGGGAAGCCAATTCCACTTGTTATATACTTGCCCATTGTAAGAGGAAGCTCATTCTGACTGTCTATTCTTATAGATGCTGACAACAGTACAGTGTAGTGCAGCAATCGCCTTGCAATATCCCCCTTTTCCTCTCCTCCTCCCCAGGCATTTGAAATAGATATATTTTCCAGGAGAGGTTACCCCCCC
>NC_036876.1:15148061-15267442 GCF_002910315.2 Salvelinus sp. IW2-2015
AAGCCACAGCCCCTCCCTCCACCCCATCTTCAGATAAGACCGTCTGCCAGACAGATAAGTAATCGTCATGACAATAATGGATAAAGCAACGTGAGACACCTTGTGCAGATGCCGGAGCACTAGTTGGAGCCACTCAACATCTCACACTGACGGAAGATAATAATAATAAGATAATATAATTTAAAAAACACATAGTGCTTAGCTCATTTTTCTCCCCCCATTTCTCCCCCAAGTGGTGCTGCCATATGCATGGTGTTTAAGGTTTTTTTCTTTATGGAGGATTTTCCTCTAACAAGGCAGGGTCAGGGGTCACCGGGAACAGAGCCTTGTGGGAGTTCAGACGAGGGTCTTTCTGCTCCCCGAGGGGAAGCTCTGCCCCAGGTATGCTAAAGTTCGGGTTTTGATGACGGGGCGTAAAATGAGACAAGACCGATGGGATACCCATGGCTTCCCAGAGAGAGAAAAAAAGAGAAACAGAGAGAGAGGGGGGAGGGCCCCAAGATATCGAAAYATTCCCAGAGAGAGAGAAGAAAAAAAGATTGAAGGGAGGGAGATACTAGATACAAGACTGTAGAGATATCCTGAGATTCCAGAGGGGGGAGAGAAACAGAGAGGAGAAACAGGCAGATATAATCCCTCTGTATGTGTGAAGATATGTGTGAAAATATTTCATATATAGCTAATGGCCTTTCCGTAAAAAACGGATCCTCTCCACTATCCACTATCTCTGTCTGCATCATCAGGAATCAGCTATGATTAGTTACAATTGAGAAAACTGCACRCACTGCACCTGTGTTACCAATTCTGTGGTGACAGTGCAGCCAAATGTTTGATTAACTTAAGATGCAGTCTAATAGAATGTCCGACCAAGACAAACATGCCATAGTTAAGTGAATAGAGAAACATGCAGAGACTCTGCGTTCAATCACCATGACGAGTGACATAACGAACTCGGTCCATGCTTTAACTGGTATGTGTGATCTCCCTCTTCCATTCAGTGCGTGCCAAAGTTGTCCCAAATGCCCGAGAGTGGACTTTCTCCATTCTCTCCACACTCACACATCCCGTGCCCCCCCCACCTAAAGATGCAGTGGGCATCCTCTCTCCTCCACCCTCCACCCGCCACCAACCAGACATTCAAACGGATGTTACTTCCCCTTCTCCCTTGTTTCGTCCCCTTCCCCCGCTTTGTAGCGACTACACTGTGAGGAGTGTTAATGAGAATGAGGTCATAGGGACTCGGACGGCCATTGTGACGGGTTTGGAGGAGACACAAGAAGCACCCCCCCCGTGTGGCCAAAACAGAACACAAGGCAGTGGGGTAGAGGGAGAACAGCTGGCTGCAGAATGCGGGGGGCTTCTGGGGATTCTCCTTGGCAACCGTGTTGGCGGCCATGTTGAAGACCGGGTCCTGTAAGGGGATTTACTTGGGGCCTGTGACAGGGGGGGGGGGGGGGGGGGGGATGGYRAAAACACAGGCAATACACCTACACATTACACACAAACTCGTATTCACACACACTCACTCAAAGTACTATAAAACCCTACTGTCACAGCCCCCACACTCAAACATATAAACATCTGCTATCAAACCGTCATATAAAAGTACACACTACACTCTAATTCATACAACAGCAATCTTCGCATACAGACCAGAGCAGCGGAGTGTGTGTGTGTGTGTGTGCGCGCGTGTGCACGTGTGTGCACGTATGTGTGTGCCTGTGTATATGTGTGTGTGGCAGATGGGGGCGGAGGTTTATAAGGAAAAGGGGGAATGCTTTTACAGGCCTGTAACACACCAGATGGAATGTCCTCTTTCCATGGGCCAATGGAATGGGAAAAACACACGCTGACACACACACACTTACACACACACACACACACGCTCTCGCTGTCTTTTTATATAACTGTCACAGAGGGCCAAGGTGTTACATTCCATGACTGGATGGATACGGTTTGGATAATCTAGTGTCTAGCGTGTATTTACCATAATGCTTGTACTCCCATGTATGACAGAGGCCTTAGACTTAAGATGAACAAAGAAAGAGTGACAATGGRTCCACCATATTCCCAGATCATGCGAATTAAAATGGACATCATTCAAAAGCAGCTTTTGCTTCCTTGACTGAAACCACCGTTGAAAGTCTTTGTTGGTTATGTCTGTCGGCTTGGCYATGTCGTGCGGAAAGATAAATGATCATGAAAAAAGGGGAGTGCACAAAGGAAAACCAGTTGGGCCTGCTTGGATACAGACAAATAGAAAATCGAGCAAACACTCCTCAAGGCCTGCCTCTCCTAGCGCGYTTCACCTCAGTCCCAGCACACTGTGACAATCAATTGGGTTTTCCCAGCGCAGCCAACGCGCGCCGGACAATGCATTTGCATACAAACAGCCTGCCCAAATATACACAGGGGAAGGTAGGGAGAGATGGACAGGGAGAGGAGGGTGTGTTTGAGTCCCCACAAAGAATAGTAAACAAACAAAAATTTGACAAACTGGGGACATTTTGTTCGTCCCCACGAGGTCAAATGCTATTTCTAGGGGGTTTAGGGTTAAGGTTAGAATTAGTGTTAGAGTTAGAACTACGTTAAGGGTTAGGGTTAGGAGCTAGGGTTTGTTTTAGGGTTAGGAGCTAGGGTAATGTTTAGGGTTAGGGTTAKGGTTAGGTTTTTGGGTTATGGTTAGGTTTTTGGGTTATGGTTAGGGTAAGTGTAAGAGTACAGGTCAGGTTAGGGTTAGGTTTGGGGTTGTGTGTGTGTGTGTGTGCGTGTGTGCGTGCGAACGCGTGCTAGCCTAGATAGTACATTCCTGCGAGTGTGTACACTTGTGTATTCCTGTGTGCTTTTTTGCTTGTCTCTCCCCTGATGCTGACAGCTTTGGATTGAACGTGGAGAATCTCATTAACTGTGTGATGCTCTGCCTCTCTGTTTACCCCCGCATTATTCCGAGGAGAGACCCACTTCTCTCCCTCACCTCCTCTCCCGTCCCGCGCTCCCTTGGAAAAACAAAGTTTCAATTGCAATAGCAAACAGTCCAGAGGAGGTTCAGGGATCAAATCACTCTCTACTCATCCCTGGGCCGTCGCGGACAGGACACTTTGATGGATTTGCATTGCTAAAGTTGCACCARGGCAACACCTGGGAAATGGACGGACCAGAAGATCATAAACAACCTGGACAGGATGGTAGGGGGAATTTGAGATAACAAGCCGCTGACTGTCATGTAGTGATATTGGAGAGTCTAAACGAGGTGCTATAGGTAGATATGTGCTATTTCGACCTCATGACTGCTAGGCAAGACAGAGCAGTTCAAATAGGGCTCACTGAAAATCATAAATGATGCATATTGGAATCTATAGGTGCTGCTGATGTGAAGGTCATGATATTATTTATCATTTCAATGTATGCACTGCAAAACCCTATAATGGAAACCTATCATGGTTCACCTTACGGTAGGCTATGTAATATTTCACAGTGACAGTCTGGTTATAACTAAAAGCATGGCATGGATTTCCTTGGATGCTGTGCAGAACGTCTGGATTTAGCTACAGCCGATGTTTTGACAAGCCAGCGTTCAAAGCAATAATTCAATTTGTTGCCGCTCTCCATTTTTCCTGTCGTCTCCCATGTCTTCATCTAATCACGCAGGCAACAGTTAGCGGGAAGGGGAGAGAAATGAATGTAATAACTAACACTATGGAAGCCCACCAGAGAACGTGGCGGCATTGTCGTGTTGTGAGATCATCGGCCTTGTCTTTTTCATGTAAAACAGGGATCTATTTTTGACAAGCGTGTTTGTCACACCGCCCAAGTAACATGAAGTTGAGATTTTAAAAAAGTGCCCACTGCGTCTCTCTCATTTTTTTTCATTCTTCTCTCTCCAGCCTCCCCTTCCTCCGGTACCACGGTGCTCTAATTGCTATCAATGTGAGTCACAAATGGTTCACCTTTTCCCGGGGAAAATGATTGCTGGCAAACGGCCGTTGGTCAACTCATGCATACTTTCCATCTGGGTGTGTGAGTGCTGGTTTGGCAAGGCAGCTGGGCACGTACATCACCGTAGGAGAACTTGGGAGGCAGAACCACGTTTTAACCACTTTTTTGAGTTTTTCCTGAGTTAGGGTCTGGGCTCCTGGTCCTAGTTCGACTGCTGCCAAAAGAACCCATTAGGCCCAAGGGCAGGGCACAGAATATTTGGATAACTCAGACTGTTCCACCAATTGAGACTGACAAGTCCAATGTAAAAGGAAGGAGATGATAGGCCTAACAGTAGAAATGGTTTCTGTATAATATTGAAACAAACCAATAACAGGCGAGAAGATAGGCCTATATCACATGGAGATTTCAGTACTGACAAACGATCTGGTCAAGTGCAGGAGTGAGAAAGAGTGTGAAAAACGATGCAGTAACACCTGGTGAGACAGACAGGTAGAGTATAGAGTGCCTGGCCAGAATCCAATCTCCAATCTGTGGTGTTAGTGAGGAGCAGATGAGAGGGAGGGAACCCCGCTGAGCCACTAAGGGATCTATCTCACACTGCCGCTACATATCCCTTCCTCTCATATTACATTTCTCACTACTGTACTAAAGCAGCAGTAGGGCATCCACACACATCCACATGCATGCACGTATGCACACATGCGCGGACGGACAAATAAACACGCACGTGGCACGCACGCACACACACACACACACACACACTCCAAATCCGAAGGCCTTTTCCATCGGTGAAAGAGTGCAGTTCTAGCGGCTGTATTATTAGCTGGAGTCAGAATGAAATATGCAGGTCTAGAAAGCGGCAAGAGGCACGAGCGCACTCTGAACGCTTCTCATGAACATCTCACATCTACTGGAAGACCCTTGCAGAATTTCAGCCCTGTTGCCAAGGCAACCCCAAGAACTTTCGCTTTCCAGTTTCCAAGAGAGGCGACACAAACAACAACCTGATGAGTAGGAAGTTAAACAAGTCCCCATATCCAGGATGAAACGAACCACGTCTAAGACGCGAGCACTCACTGTAAAGAACGTCAATCCAAGAAGGCAGGAAGTATGGAGGAGGAGGAAAGCGTGAGTGTCCATCGTGCCAAGGCCCGCCAAGTGGTTGTTTTTCCCGTTGCCGGGACACACACACATCCCTAGAATAGTTTATTTAAGTCTGAATAGTTTTCAGCTCCCCAAGATGGGCATGTGTTCATTTGTGAGACCGCCAAATAGAGAGAGAAAAAGGAAAGAAAAAGGGAGAGAGCGAGAGAGAGAGAGAGAGAGAGAGAGGTACTGCCTCGAGCTAGAACGATAGGGCAGAGCCCAGGATGGAAAGGAATAACAGGAAGGAGACAGAGAGAGAGAGCGAGAGAAAGAAAGAAATCACGAAAGAGTGGAATTTATCCACCTCATCAGTAGCAACAGAACCTGGATAACAACCACGTCACCCCAGGACTCTCCCTTATCTTATCGGCCCGCTGCTGCTGCCAGCCCGATCAGAACGATCTGGAAGGAAAACACATCTAAAACACAACCTAATTAGCTCTCATCTCTAATGCTAGCGCAACATCCCGCCTAGCCTAGCCTGCCTGGGTGGTTCGCCATGGGGTTGACCTGGAAGCCTCACCCTGCTAAAGTAAAGTAGCCTTGGGTGTTATGTATAGATGGTCTGTGCCAAATAGTGTACCAACTCAAATAGTGTACCAACTCAAACAGTGTACCAAGCAAAATAGTGTACCAAGCCAAATTGTGAACCAACCCACAGTAATGAGACAATAGCTTTGCGTCAGACTTTCTAAGGTGCATCATTCAGATCAAGCAATAGGTGACAGCATCAATTTAACAGTAAGTAGTTACTAGTTAATACATGCATTAAGTCTAAATCTATGTTATAATTATAAAACATTGCAGCCATTGCCTTATGCTGCCCTGTCATTGTTATTGTGAGACAATCAGTGACAGAACATTGGGAGGGAGGGAGGGAGGGAGGGCACTCTAAGCCACGGGCCAGCAGGCATCTTTGGTGGCAGAACCAGTCATTCTGAACTCCCTGGCAAAGACCTTGTCTCCATGTCTCCTGGGGGACCCATGATTCATGTCAACTGTACACGCACAACACAAACACTAACACACACCACACACAACACAACACACTACACAACACACACACACACAACACACACACACCCCACACACACACAACACACACACACACACACACACACACACACACACACACCCACAACCACACACACACAACACCACACAACACACACACACACACACACACACACACACACACACTAGATCAGCCCTAAACTTCCAGACCTAGCATTGACTTACAGCCTGGTTGGAGAAAAGTGCGCAGAGGATGGATCGAGAGAGATGACATAAACGATTTGGAGGACTCACTTCACATGTACAAACAATTTCCAACCGGAGGCTGGTGGAACCAAATGAACTGTCTGTTTAGTATGCGAAGCGTGAACAAATGTATTTTGCATTAAGTCAGCACCTCAGCTTACGACCAGATCCAGGAAGTGGTGGTAGGAGGGAGAAAAAATGTGTTATGTATGCAAATTGCAATCAAGCACCTTATCATAAAACGTGTTTTTCAATTCTCAATCTAAATGCACCAAATATCATGTTTATATTACATGTTTGCTGCAGGGGATAAACCCCTGACATGATTGGCTGAAATGATCCCTGCAATCTCCCGCCAGCATCTGGCGGCTCGGCGGAATGCATCGGCGTGGTAACAAGGGGGGTTAGGGGTGAGGACAGGGGCGAAGGGGTAAGGAGGTGAGGTCATCTTATGTCTCCTTAATGTCCTTTAGTCGGACACAGGGTCATAAACACAGACACCGTGGTAAACAACACTAGTACACACCGTCCGTAAAGGCCTTCCAACAGAAACAATGATAAGAGGAAGAGGAAGGTGATGCCGATGGTGATGAAAAGTATCAAGATGATGAAGAAAGAGCACAAGGAGGCTAGGAGGATGGGCCTTTACAAATGGAACAGAGTCAAACATGTGGTTTCAATATGTTTGATGTGTTTGATAGTGTTCCATTAATTCAATTGCAGCCATTACAATGAGCCCGTCCTCCTATAGCTCCTCCCATGAGCCTCCTCTGGTGTGCCTCCTTGTGGTCTTTCTTCATCATCTTGAAACTTTTCATCATCACCATCACCATTACCTTCCACACACACACTCTTTTAACACAACAGTGCAAGTGTGTGCAGTCATCAGAAAAAAACAAGAAGCACACAGGGGTGTGTGCGTGCGTTTACATGTGTGCCCGTGTGTTTACCTCGGTCAAAAACTCACTCTTCAGGGAGGAGAGTGTGTGCTAATGATAGATGTTTCTCTCTCTCTCTCTCTCTCTCTCTCTCTCTCTCTCTCTCTCTCTCTCTCTCTCTCTCTCTCTCTCTCTCTCTCATTCCCATTCTAAAACTCTCACTTTGCAATCATCCATCATCCATCATCCAATCGCTCTATTGCTCTTTCTCGCTCTCCCTCATGTCTATCTCCTTCACAGAGTAGAGGCCCTGGATACTACAGAGCACTTGCTAAATGCTGAGCTTAACGCCATCGAAAGATGAATACAGAAATAGAGAGTACCCGACTTCTCAGAGCCCTGGAGCTAGTCAACAAAGCCCAGAAGAAAGGGGAGAGAGAGAGAAAGAGAGAGAGAGAGAGTGAGAGTGAGAGAGTGCATAGGGAAGCACAAAGAAGGCTCTTTCAACAGTGGAAGCAAACTCTCTGTTCGGAATGCTGGTATCAAGTTATGGGGCTTGGTGCGTGACCGTTCCCAGAATGTCTTCCGGAACTGACAACAAGGGGTTCTGGAATTAATTACCGTTCTTGGGGACATGTAAGGGAATGTTCCTCCGGCTCCGGTCGGACTGTGTGCGGTCCAAACACGACCAAGCCCTCATTACACCACATGTCAACCCGGACTCCCTGCTGAACAGAGACTTGTTGGTTCAACCGAGTGTCTGAACCCTGTCTCGTTAACTTAATGACAAGGGAAATGTGTGTGCGTGTGTGTGTGTGTGCGTGCGTGTGTGCGTGCGTGCGTGCGTGCGTGTGCGTGAGTTTGTGTGTGTGCGTCCGTGTGTCTTGAGCATCATTATGAAGAAAAGTGAATGTCTACATTACCATTATGACAATGTGCATGACCCTTCAGTACACTGGCAATGTTTGTCTAGATGTGTAATAAATATGTAATAATAGGGGGTAAAGGGCAATGTGACTTTGTGTACACACAATTAAAAGGTCAAATTGTAATTGGGCAGTCCCATAGAGTCTGACCTCCAGATGCACACCAGGCATGATGCATCTTGGGATACATTTATTGACAATGACAATTGTCTGTATCCTTTGTCTGGCCACAGCCACCTCTGAAAACCCTATAGACTGTATCAAACCAGACTGGCTGGCTGGGCTATGCATTATGTACATAGCTAATGCCACTTCCTGAAAGAGGCTGATACTCACCCTTCAGAGCGGTGTTAGAGAACTTGAGAGGCAGGGAAAGATGTAATGAATCCTATGGGTGTGGATGGGTGTGTGTGCTAAGATGGGCAAAAATGACAAAATACAATTACAAAATGCAGATACAAAATCAAAGTATCAAAATGTTTCAAAATAAACAACAAAATACTTGTATTTTGTAATGTATTTAATTAAAATACTCAATTTAATTAGTAGCCGGCCCTAACAGCAACAACATTCTCAGTAACGGTTACAATTTTTTTTTTTACTTGCTATGACTGTGATATGTTGTTGTTTAACTACCTTAGTTGAGCAAGTCACTCTGAATGAGCATGTCTGCTAAATGACCAAAATGTTTATGTATATGTAAAAATTAACACAACAAAATGAACTGCAAAGCACACTGTGTATTGTTTTGGGGCGGAGCTCATTAGAATAATACTCAGCATGCTGTGTATTTGTTCATTTTTACATTTACATTTATATTTAGTTCATTTAGTAGACACTTTTATCACACCATAGTGCTATCATTGTGCTATCAGACTTCTGCAGGGTGAAAGGGGGGACACAAAATGTGAACCGCTTAATTTTGTTTTATAGAAAAGTATTTTCTATAAATGACAAAATACTCAGAAGTAATTCAAATACGAATCTCAAATACTTCCCATCCCATGTGTGTGTGTGTGTGTGTGTGTGTGTGTGTGTGTGTGTGTGTGTGTGTGTGTGTGCGTGCGTGCGTGCGTGCGTGCGTGCGTGTATAAAATGCACATGTGCCAGCAGCATCTCCAGCAACCAATTCAAAGAAGACAGCACTCTCTCAACCTCCCCTCTAACCCTCCCCTCTCCCTTTCTTCCCTGCCTCACTCTGTCTTGCTCCACATTTCCATCTTGTTCAACCTCCCGAATCCGCCCTTTTCCATTTCTCTCTGTTCAAATGATGTTCCACCATCAGTGAAAGCCGCCCACCACTCTCTTTCTCTCTAAACAGGACATCCTCCTCCCACCACCTCCCTATCAAACACGGGCATCATCGATCTCCAACAGCGACAACGTATGCACAGAGAGAGAGAGAGAGAGAGAGAGAGAGAGAGAGAGAGAGAGAGAGAGAGAGAGAGAGAGAGAGAGAGAGAGAGAGAGAGAGAGAGAGAGAGAGAGATTTTCACTCCTCTGAGTGGCACTTGATCAATCAAGGCTTCTCAGAGAAATAACAGCCCTCTTCTCGTCACCGTCATAAGTGAGTGAGCCGGGCACAGCACATGTGATTGTAATAAGAGCACAGAGGAGACACAAAGCAGAGGGCATAAGTGCTTTCATCAAGCCATATAATAATCACTTTAAAGACATAGAGACAGGTAGAGTGGGTTTTTAAATGGGTTACTACACTAACAGAGAACACCCACCTTGGACTTTTCAATCTTATCTTGGCTCGGAGCAAAAAACACAACATCTTCTACCCATGATTGCTCCATCATTTCCCCCTTAAGAAAGCATAGATTCAGAAGTGGCTGTGTTCTTCAGGGATTCCAAATCATGACGCATCTGTAACTGTAACTAACAATAGCCCTTTATACACACAAATTCGGAGGTTTCCTCAAATCCATCCATACACATTTCTCAAATAGAGAGGGGGGGGGGGGTTGAAATTCATTTTTTAATACCTATCAATCTGTGCTGGGGGGCGTAAATGTCAGACCTGGTGATATTGAATGGCAGCATTTGTCTTCTTTTATTAGCCTGCGTTATATACGGGGAGACCTCCTTACAGGCGACCTTTCCGAAGTAGGACATTGCCAAGTGAATTTAGGATAACTCAAACACGTCCTCCTGGGCTGTCAGTGTACGTTTGACTGACTGACAGATTCACACTTGGCTCAGTATTGAATCACTGCATATTGAAGTCGAGACGTTCGTCGGGAGGAACACAAAACTCTGTGTTCTAGTCTACACGCTCAGTTTTTTTATTTTTATAGATATCAATCAAATTCAATGCCAAGTCAAAATGTGATTTCAATCGTACAGGCCGAGCATGTTGCTGTTTGTGGCTTTACACTAACCGCTACCTAGTAGACAGTCTTGATTGTGTTTGCAGGAGTGGGCCATTTCTGTCTTGACAATAGCACCGTATTGAAGTGATGTCTCCGGTAGACACTGCGAGGTCCCGGACAGCTGACAATAGGCCTCGCAGTCACAAAGCCCCCTTTTATGTTGTTTACATTGGCCTGCTCTGACTTGACCTCGGCCTTGCGAAGCTCAAAATATACAGTTACACATGTCAATTCATTACATGTCAATTAAACTAGGTTATAAACCTCTAATTATTTCGCCGTTCGTTGTTGGAACAAATGCCGCGAATAGACTGAAACATTCACGGTTGATAGGATACTAATACATATTATTTACACACTTTCGTATCATATATGACAATGTCAGGCAACGACACTAACCTAGTGGCACCGAGTGGGACGGAAAAATCAGCCTCCGGTGTGCGCGCCGTTCAAACAGGCTGGCATGATAATGTGCAGCGAAACAAAAGACAGGCGCATTTCTCCGCACCTAATCATCCCCTCTCTCTCACCAGTCCGAGCAGGACACACAATAGGAAAATAAGCTGTTGTAAACATATATGCCTATTCTTTTAGATGCGCACTCGAATAATTATTTTCTTCTACATAGATTCAATGCCATGACGGGAAATTATTTACGCATGTATAGCTACTGCATTGACAATAACTTGTGTCAATTGGCATGGGGTGTCTTGGTGACTGGTGGGTTGTGTAGGCTACAAGCAGGGAACCCGACATATCGCGACTGAGTGGAACCGGGACGGGACCGGTACTTACGCTGCTGTTCTCCCCAGTCCAGTGCACCATCGCCTGGTTGTGAGTAGCATCCCCCTTGAGCACGAACGAGCTGCTGAGCAGGGACACTTTCTCTTGGGATAGTGCTCTCCTGAAGCGCGGGGATTCCACGTCGCCCGCGTCCCCATCATTATCACCCAAGCCCGGACCGAACACTCCGTCAACCCCGTCTATGCCTACAGCGCCGCGGCTGTCAAGCATACGATCCCCGTCGCTCCGGTGTAAAACGCCGCTGTCACATAGCACGGGTCTCATCYATGACATCCAGGCGATAACCACCGCCAAGCACAGGTGCGCTGAAACGATTCCTTTCGGACGCAGAGATACCATGCTTCGCGCCATTAGGCCTATAGCGCTCATATCGCGGATACTGACAGAGACTGCGATGTGAGTGGAAGATAGATAGCTATACTGTCAGCGGAGAGAGAGGGAGGGAGGGAGGCTGGGAGAGAGGGAGTGGAACTGGAGCGAGGGCAGACACTGGTAACAACGTGGTCGTCTATGTGTGCCAACTCCAGGACGCGCGCCGTGCACATAGCGTGGGCGCCATCTGGTGACGCATCTCATACTGCAAAAACATTGCTGTTTCTACGAGACTAAATTATTTGACTTGATCAGATGATCAAGATGATATAGGCCTACTATCTTCAAAGATGGTGGATAAATGAAGATAGTTCACTCAGGCCGTTAACCATTAAAAACACATTGAAGTTCCGGTCTGCTTAATGGGTGGCTATCCCATTGGTGTGATAGCAGTTGGGTCTGGTCCTCTTTCCCAACTGCGATGTAGCTTAAACATTAAGATGATCATAGCAGATGCATCGTAATTTACGAGCCAATTTATTCAGTGTTTTCCAAACAACCATGTAGAATGAAACTCCAAGTGCCACAGCCAAGAGCGTCGTTGGGGCCGTGTTCGGTTTTTCACACGATCATGTTGGGCGAGCTGTCCAATTCCCAGGTGCTGAAATCGATGCCACTTGCATCATAAGCAAAATCGACCAATAGCCCACATTTAACGTTAAACGTAAGCTAGGCCTATACATTTCGCAGAATAGTTTTTATGAATGAAAATAAATAACACCATAATCTACAAACGAACCATTTTCGTCATGTAACGTCAATTAATTTCAAGATTTGAACCCCCGGCGTCTTCTTACCTCCACAGCGCCACAATATATCGGTCTCAGTTTCCTTTTATACAGTAACTGACCCTACTCTACTGCACACATATAGTTTGTTTAATCCGAGTATCCCGGGAAAGCCTGTATGTTGTGAGTCTGCAACAGGCTCCGTGAGAAAATGCACATTATATAGTCTACACCAGCAGACTGAGCTGCCTGCGCAGGTTATGTTGGAGAGCAACACTCCATTGAATAGCAGCCATGCTGTATTATTGTGGTTTTGCTAACCTCTGACAATGGCTTGGTGTTTATAGTGTTCCAGAGGTTTCCAATTTGTCCGTCTGGACTCAAAGACTAAATGTAATATAGTAAACATAAATCCAGGACACTCAAATGAGTATGATACTGTAGGCCTATGTTATATTTTGTATGGTTACTTAAGGCGAAACTGAAGTAGGTTGGTTTGGTGTGCGTATAACATGAACGTCTAACATCCCAAAGATTGCAAGTTTGAATCTCATCAAGGAGAACTTCAGCATTTTAGCTAATTATCAACTTTTCAACTATGTACTACTTTTGGGCTACTTTGCAACTACTTAGCATGTTAGCTAACCCTTACCCTAACCCTAACCTTAACCATTTTAGCTAACCCTTCTCCTAAAGTTAAATCAAATCAAATGTTATTGGTCACATACACATATTTAGCAGATGTTATTGCGGGTGATTCGAAAATGCTTGGGTTCTTAGCTCAATAGTGCAATAGTATCTAACCCTTGAACCTATCTAACCCTTTAACCTAACTCCTAAGCACCTCAAGTTAAGCCTAACCCTAACCCCTAACCCCTTTTCAGATAATGGCGCCGGAGGGGATGGCTGTCGTTTTACGGGCTCCTAACCAACTGTGCTATTTTTTATTTTTTATTGTTTGTTTGTAACTTAGTTTGTACATAAAGTTGCTGCTGCCGTCTCTTATGACCGAAAAGAGCTTCTGGACATCAGAACAGCGATTACTCACCTCCAACTGGACAAAGATATTTTCTTTAATGAGTCCGACGCGAAGGATATACTGCTTTCCGGAGACCAGGCCCAAATCCCCGTCATTCGCGTGAAGAAAAGATGGAGATACAGAGGGAGAAGGTTGCGGTGCCTTGTGAGGATTCAGAAGCAAGGCAGTAAAGGGCCACTACCATCGGTTCTATTGGCCAAAGTGCAATCACTGGAAAACAAACTCGATGATCTATGGTCGAGACTATGCTACCAACGGGACATTAAAAACTGTAATACCTTCTGTTTCACCGAGTCGTGGCTGAACGACGACATGGGTAATAGAGCTGGCTGGGTTTTCCGTGCATCGGCAGGACAGAGCAACTACGTCTGGTAAGACGAGAGGCGGTGGTGTGTGTCTATTTGTCAATAACTGCTGGTGCGCGAAGTTTAATATTAAAGAAGTCTCAAGGTATTGCTCGTCTGAGGTAGAGTACCTCATGATAAGCTGTAGACCACACTATCTACAAAGAGAGTTCTCATCTATATTATTAGTACCCATCTATTTACCACCACAAACCAATGCTGGCACTAATACCGCACACAACGAGCTGTATAAGGCCATAAGAAAACAAGGAAATGCTCATACAGAAACGGTGCTCCTAGTGGCCGGAGACGTTAATGCAGGAAAATGTTTTACCTAATTTCTACCAGCATGTTACATGTGCAACCAGAGGAAAATAAACTCTAGACCACCTTTACTCCACCCACAAAGACACAGACATTGTTTTCCCTCGCCCTCCATTTGGCAAATCTGACCAAAATTCTATCCTCCTGATTCCTGCTTACAAGCAAAAACTAAAGCAGGAAGTACCAGTGATTCGCTCAATACGGAAGTGGTCAGATTATGTGGATGCTACGCTACAGCTGCTGCTTTCAAGGAGTGGGACACTAATCCGGACGCTTATTTGATATCCCGAAATGCCCTCAGACGAATCATCAAACAGGCAAAGCGTCAATAGAGGAATAAGATTGAATCCTACTACACCGGCTCTGATACTTGTCGGATGTGGCAGGGCTTGCAAACTATTACGGACTACAAAGGGAAACCCAGCCGCGAGCTTACCAGATGAGCTAACTGCCTTTTATGCTCGCGTCGAGGCAAGCAACACTGAAGCATGCATGAGAGCACCAGCTGTTCCAGATCACTGTGTGATCACGCTCTCTGTAGCCAATGTGAGCAAGACCTTTAAACAGGTCAACATTCACAAGACTGCAGGGCCAGACGAATTACCAGGGCGTGTACTCAGAGCATGCGCGGACCAACTGGCAAGTGTCTTCACTGACATTTTCAACCTCTCCCTGTCTGAGTCTGTAATACCTACATGTTTCAAGCAGACCACCATAGTCCCTGTGCCCAAGAATGCATAGGTAACCTGCATAAATAACTACCACCTCGTAGTACTCATGTCGGTAGCCATGAAGTTCTTTGAAAGGCTGGTGATGGCTCACATCAACACCATCTTCCCGGAACCCGTAGACCGACTCCAATTCGCATACCGCCCCAACAGATCCACAGATGATGCAATCTCAATCGCACTCCACACTGCCCTTTCCCACCTGGACAAAAGGAACACCTATGTGAAAATGCTGTTCATTGACTACAGCTCAGCGTTCAACACCATAGTGCCCACAAAGCTCATCACTAAGCTAAGGACCCTGGGACTAAACACATTCCCTCTGCAACTGGATCCTGGACTTCATGATGGGCCGCCCCCAGGTGGTAAAGGTAGGCAACAACACATCTGCGATGCTGGTCCTCAACATTGGGACCCCTTAGGGGTGCGTGCTTAGTCCCCTCCTGTACTCCCTGTTTACTCACAACTTCATGGCCAAGCACGACTCCAACACCATCATTAAGTTTACCGATGAAACAACAATGGTAGGCCTGATCACCGACAACGATGAGACAGCCTATAGGGAGGAGGTCAGAGACCTGGCAGTGTGGTGCCAGGACAACAACCTCTCTCTCAATGTATGCAAGACAAAGTTGATGATCGTGGACTACAGGAAAAGGAGGGCCGAACAGGCCCCAATTTACATCGACGGGGCTGTAGAGAAGCGGATCAAGAGATTCAAGTTCCTTGGTGTCCACATCACCAACAAACGATCATGGTCCAAACACATGGGTTCCCAGATCTTCAAACAGCTGCACTATCGAGAGCATCCTGACCTGTTCAGCATCCGACCACAAGGTCCTACAGAGGGTAGTGCGTATGGCCCAATACATCACTGGGGCCAAGCTTCCTGCCATCCAGGATCTATATACAAACCAGAAGGCCCCAAAAATTGTCATAGACTCCAGTCACCCAAATCATAGACTGTTCTCTCTGCCACCGCACAGCAAATGGTTCCCGGACTGCCAAGTCTAGGTCCAAAAGGCTCCTTAACATCGTCTAACCCCAAGCTATAAGACTGCTGAACAATTAATCAGCTGTTCACCTGGACTATTCACATTGACCCCATTGAATATTTTAACTCTATTCTTAAACTGCATTGTTCGTTAAGGGCTTGTAAGTAAGCATTTCATGGTAAGTTGTATTCGGCGCATGTGACAAATAACATTTGATTTGATAACCCTAACCCCTAGTCTAGCTAACGTTAGCCACCTAGCCACCTAGCTAGAAATCGTAACATATCACACATTTAGCACATTTGTAACATATAGTATGTTTTGCAAATTTGTAGAGTATTGTACGTTTTGCAAATTCGTAACATATAATACAAGTTGTAATTCGTAAAATATCATACAAAATGGGTGATGGACATACAGAAATTAATACATACCATACAAAACGTAACATATCATACTCAATTGAGTGTCTCGGATTTACGTACAGAAAAATAGGAAATGCTCTGAGACCAGGTTGAAGATCAGCTGTATATAAAACTAAGCTTGACAAAATGTTACAAATGCATATTTAACATTTACATAAGAACAAAAAAAGGACAGCAGGGTGAATAAATCGCCATTTCTATCTGGAGGTTCCGTAACATTGCATGGCTATTGTGTGAAGAACATGTAGAATATGTGCTTTTGGGATTACAGACTCTGTACATCACATTTCTATCTGCAGGGTTCAGAACGATGCACCTGAGTAATGCCAAACATTTTCTATTGTAGCGTCTGGGCTAGCATGGGCAGCGCTATTGAGGTTATCTCCGTTTTAAAATAGTACCTTRTCTTCTTCTTCATTGGTTAACATTGCATCCCAACTAATTGGAATCCCCACCCAGGTGACTATTTTAAAATGGTGAAAGCCCTCAATGGCAACGTCCATGCTAAAAATGGGTTATATCCATGATGATTCCTCTATCTATCTTAGTGGCAACAGGCACAACTCTGATATAAAGCCGTTTTTTATTCAAAGTTGCCAAAATGACACATGCGTCCACTTATATTAGCGCACTTGTAGCGACATAACCCGTACGAAACTTCTATCAGATCAAATAAACCTCACATAGCAAATTAGCAATTACATTTTTTGTTGACCGAATTTGACACTCTCTCATTGACTTCCATATAAAAATTCCTCACTTTGTGGGCTTATTTTCGTGGACAGATTTTGAACTGAGTAAAGCCTCTCGCTTCACCTCTTCCTCTTTGGTAAGCACCTGGTCGCTAGCCTGGCCGGTATAATAATGTCTGGAATGGACCAAATGGAATGGCATCAAACCATGTGTTTGATGTATTTGATACAATTCCACCATTCCGCTCCAGCTATTACCACAAGCCCATCCTCCCCAATTAAGGTGCCACCAACCTCCTGTGTTCCACATAGATCCCGTTATAAAGCACTGTACTTAACCCTTGGTTAAAATGCTGTAAACCCACAACTAACAACACTGTTGTCCCTGTACATGTAGATATGGAAAAGGTAATCTCTGTAAAATATTGATGACTGCCAGGTAGCCCTTGTCCTCCAATTTGTCTGTGGGCTAGTTTATTTTTGTTGGTTTAGAATAAATGGCGAACCACAGGCTATTTACCGTTCACGGATCAGCTGTTTTAGGTGTCGAGGGAGGTCTAGGAGGAGCTGGAGGAGTTTGAATATTTGATGATGTTGGACCTACTGCAGGGGGAGGGATGGAGGAGAGGAGAGGACAGGAGAGGACAGTCCTCGTATCCATTTTTTGTGTTATCAATGGGTCTTTCTCTATTTTTGTCATGCATTCTCTCTTTAGTGTTCTTTTCAGATTTTTTTTTACCTACATTTGTCCCTAACTACCCCTTTAACTTCCCATCTACCCCTTATCTTTCCCTCTCCCCATCTCTGTGCGTTTTGCTCATGCAAGAGAATACAACACACACAACACACACGGCATTGGGAGCACAGTGGGAGATTACAGATGATGATGACCAACTGGGCACAGATGTAAATTGAACATAAATTCCACGTTGGCTCAATGTAATTTCATTGAAATGACGTGGAAACAACGTTGATTCATCCAGTGTGCGCCCAGTGGGGAGTGTGTGTGTGTATCTCTGTTGACCTCTGTTGTCAGCATCCTTGCCTCAAATTGCTGCTCCTAAACTGGGGCTAAAATGTAAATATTTGATACTGCTGTAATTCGCTGCATACCAGAGCAGCAGGGGGAGGAAAATACCAACTGGGCTGGTATGAATACAAATTCTGGGATGCATGCAGTGGGTCTTACAATAGAGCTGTCGTTATCGTTCTAATAGTGAAAATGAAAAAAAGTATACTGCTTACTGCTGCCTGCCCGGTGAAGATTTTAATGCTGAAATATATGTTGTTGTTTTTATTCATAAACACTTCATTGAACTCCCAGAGTGCCTGAATAGGCCTACCTACCTCTTTCACATGAATCAAAATAACATCCAGCTCACCAAGACAGTTCATGGAGAAAATGCTCCCATTTAACGCAGTATGTAGCGCCACGTTAGCTTGGTGCATTTCCCAGTGGAGAGATGGGCCCAGGGCCTGTATTCATAAAGCACCTCAGAGTAGGAGTACTGATTTAGAATCAGTTTTACCTTTCAGATCGTAATGAATAAGATTACATGAACAGGTGGGACCTGATCCTAGATCAGCAGTCCTACTCTGAGATGCTTGTTGATCACAGGCCTAGGGTTTAATGTTGGCAGCAGTGTGTGTTAATGTGACACAAGACCTCGGCATTCACCCCTAAGTCTCATCACTGACTATAGACTCACACACTACACCGTCACACATCCATGGCGTGTTGAAATATTTAAAGAGTTTACTTCAACAAAAGGTTATGCTATTGAACTTGGATTGTGAGCACGTACTACAGTGTCACTGACTATCGCCATTGGTGTCTGTATGTCAATGATTTTTATTTCGCTTGACACAATTACCCAATTGAATACAGCATAAATAGTGTAGATTGGAATGCTGGTCTGGGTTTCTAGTCTGTTTGAGATTTTGCCAACTCCTTTTTCATTGGATGCAAGCTTTCTGAGTGTTAGGTCATTTAAAACTTGTATTGTATTTGAGGTTTAAATTGATCATTTCCACTTAGATGTGTCAGACTCGATTTTGTGTATCAACGCCTACAAAAATGTCCATTAATTAGAATCCACCTAGTGTAATAATTCATATTTCCTGTTGCTGCAGGATTATTTTCCTGCTGTAGCAAACTAGATCAAATTAGGATCCTACATCTGTGTTTCTTCTGATCCTATGTGTGTATGATACTTAACTGTATAATGTATGTATTTCATTGATGGCATATTCAAGACTAAAACCAAGAAACCAAATTGACATTGAAGTCAGCGCCTACCACGTCATCTTAAATTAAAATGTCATAATAATGTTATAATGACATTTAGCAGACGCTTTTATCCAAAGCGACTTACAGTCATGCGTGCATACATTTTACGTATGGATGGTCCCAGGAATTGAATCCACTATCCTTCCTTTGCAAGTGCCATGCTGTACCAACTGACCTACAGAGGACAATATCATCAATCCTGGAATGTCACCATATAATACTTCAGTCATAACATAGTCATACATTCCCATTCCCTAGCATGACCCATACACCTTTATCGGGTGCTAATAGTATTTCAAACACATTTTAATGGGATGTTCCAGTGAAGTAGTGAGGCCGCCAGCGATTGACCCCGTGTAACCTGAGGAGTAATTACCTCAGTAGGCTAGTCTAAAACCAATCACCCCCTCACCCCCTCACCCCCTCACCCCCCTTCTCAACGCCTCACTGGATCTCATCTACGCCGTGCGGCGAGTGTCTCATCAAGGGCCTCAATCTTCCATTAAGCAGCACTCGTTCTGTGTGGTGGGTAGTCAGTGTGTGTGTGTGTGTGTGTGTGTGTGTGTGTGTGTGTGTGTGTTGTGTGTGTGTGTGTGTGTGGTGTGTGTGTGTGGTGTGTGTGTGTGTTGTGTGTGTGTGTGTGTGTGTGGTGTGTGTGTGTGTGTGTGTGTGTATCCCTGTGAGACCATAACCGTCCATTAAGTGGTGGGTCGTTCTCCCCCGGCCTCCCTCATTGGGGCTCCACACCGCCACTGTCACGCTCTGTCGTCTGAGATTAAACACCACTAGTCTGATAACTAACCCCACACACACACACACACACACACCACCCGTAGACCCAGTCATAGGAATGAATATGTCTGCTTAAGACGCAGAGTGTCTGATTAGTGTCGTCTGTGGATGTAATGTAGATGTGCTGGATGTGGATATAAAGTACTTGGTATCACGTTTTAGGAAAGACCCAGATGCAGACAGTGTCAAAGTAACGAACGTGTATTACTCAAACAGGGGCAGACAAAACGACAGGTCTAGGGCAGGCATAGGTCAGTAATCCAGATCAGAGTCCAAAATGAACAGAGAACACAGGTATAAATACACTGGGGATAATGGGGAAGATGGGCGACACCTGGGGTGGGTGGAGACAAGCACAAAGACAGGTGAAACAGTTCAGGGTGTGACAACTTGGGTATGCGAACAGTCACACACACTCTTTCTGACACACATCCAAACTCTCTCCTACTTCACACACACACGCGCACACACACACACGCACCACACACACACACACACACACACCACACACACACACACACACACACACACACACACAACACACACACACACACAACACACACACACACACACAACACACACACACCACACACACAACAACACACACACACACACAATAATAGGTGCAAATGAGGAAGGACCTTGGTAAGTGCTATGCTCACCCTGGGCATACAAAAGACCTGAGAGACATGGCAGCATACAGTGAATAAAGAAAAAGTGCACCTAAGGTCCTTGAGCTACCTTTGGCATGTTCCCTGTAGCTGTAAAGGCACTGACTGGAACGCGTTAGTAGCCTCCGCTTCACACAAAGCAACCATTTAACTGCAACTAAGAATGTGAATATAGTCAACAACATTATCTAACAGTCATTTACAATAGCATGTTAATTAACCTTCTCGGGAGCTAAGAAACCCCACACGACACAATGTGATGGATACGTCTCATAGCCATGTTTGAAAAGGGTAGGACCTTCCACACCATTCAGTACATGGATCGTTCACAATGTCTCACCACTGTATGGGCATCATCTAGAGTAGGTATTTCCAAACTGGGGTACGCATACTGCCGTCGGGGGTACGCCAAATAAAAATGTGATTCACATTTTAAATGGGAATTCCACTAACGGCCCATATGTAGCCGTATCTAATGCTCACGTTGGTATCTGTACTGTTGGCACAAAAGCCATGACAGGGAGACATAGTGGAGTGGTAAGGTGCGTGCAAGCAGATGCTCCCGACGCCACTTGGGTACACTGCAGCATCCACCGAGAGGCTCTTGCTGCCAAGGGAATGCCTGACAGCTTGAAAAACGTTTTGGACACTACAGTGAAAATGGTTAACTTTGTTAAAGCAAGGCCCCTGAACTCTCGTGTATTTTCTGCACTTTGCAATGATATGGACAATGACCATGTGACGCTTTTACAACATACAGAAGTGCGCTGGTTATCAAGGGGCAAAGTATTGACACGTTTTTCTTAAATTGAGAGACGAGCTTAAAGTTTTCTTTACTGACCATAATTTTTACTTGTCTGACCGCTTGCATGATGATGAGTTTCTCACATGACTGGCCTATCTGGGTGATGTTTTATCTTGCCTGAATGATCTGAATCTAGGATTACAGGGACTCTCCGCAACTATATTCAATGTGTGGAACAAAATTGAGGCCATGATTAAAACCTCTCTGGGATAGGGGGCGGTATTTTCACGTCTGAATGAAAAGCGTGCCCAAAGTAAACTGCCTGCTACTCAGGCCCAGAAGCTAGGATATGCATATTATTAGTAGATTTGGATAGAAAACACTCTGAAGTTTCTACAACTGTTTGAATAATGCCTGTGAGTATAACAGAACTGATTTGGCAGGTGAAACCCCGAGCACAATCCATCCAGGTAAAAAAACTTTTGAGGTCAATCTGTTTTCCATTGGTTTTCTATGGCAAGCCCGTTTTAATAGAAATATGCTTGCAGTTCCTATAGCTTCCACTAGATGTCAACAGTCTTTAGAAATTGGTTGATGTTTTTCTTTTGAGAAATGAGGAAGTAGCCATTTCCTTTCTGGGTGTATAGCCAAGTGGACTGTTTTGTTTGGGGCGCGTGACCTGAAGCTCGCTCCACTTTCAATTTATCCGCTATTGAACGCAGTTTATCCCGTCTTAAATTGCATCGATTATTTACGTTTTAAAATACCTAAAGTTGGATTAGGAAAGTTGTTTGAAATGTTTGGACAAAGATTACAGGTAACTTATTAGATATTTTGTAGTCGTGTTGCGCGGGTTGGAACTAGTGTTTTTCTGAATCAAACGCGCCAAATAAATGGACATTTTGGAGATATAATGACGGAATTAATCTTGGAGTGCCAACAGAAGAAGCTCTTCAAAGGTAAGGCATGAATTATATAGTTATTTCAACCCGCGCCTGGCGGGTTGAAATATGATTGTCATGTGTGTGTTTGATGGGGTGCTGTCCTCAGATAATCGCATGGTTTGCTTTCGCCGTAAAGCKTTTTTGAAATCTGACACGGTGGCTAYATTAGCAGGAAGTTAAGCTTTAATTTGGTGTATTGCACTTGTGAATGTATGAAAGTTAAATATTTCGAATAAAAAAAATGAATTTCACGCTCTGCAATTTCACCGGATGTTGTCAAATCGATCCCGCTAACGGGATTTGATCCATAAGAAGTTTTAAGAAGTTGGAGCTCTTCTCTGCCTGCATTAACAAGGACAACACACAGGTCTTTACATTATTGTATTATTTTTTTGTGTGCAAATGAACTCAAGCTCACGGACAATGTCAAATGTGATATAGCGAAGCACCTGAGTCAGTTGGGTGCGCAATTACGCCGGTACTTTCCCGAAACGGATGACACAAACAACTGGATTCGTTATCTCTTTCATGCCCTGCCTCCAGTCCACTTACTGATATCTGAACAAGAGAGCCTCATCGAAATTGCAACAAGCGCTTCTGTGAAAATTTAACTTTTACTTGGTACTCATCCCAGATCCGGGAGCACCCCCCACAGTAAAAAAGCTGACTAGCATAGCCTAGCATAGCGTCACAAGTAAATACTAGCATCTAAATATCATTAAATCACAAGTCCAAGACACCAGATGAAAGATACACTTCTTGTGAATCCAGCCATCATTTCTTGATTTTAAAATGTTTTACAGGGAAGACACAATATGTAAATCTATTAGCTAACCACGTTAGCAAAAGCACCACTTTTTTTACTCCACCAGTTTTTACTCCATCAGTAGCTACACTAATTCGACTAAATAAAGATATATATAGCCACTAACCAAGAAACAACTTCATAAGATGACAGTCTGATAACATATTTATGGTATAGCAATGTTTTTTTAGAAAATGTGCATATTTCAGGTATAAATCACAGTTCTACATTGCAGCTGCAATCTGAAATAGCTTGGAAGCATCGGAATAATTACAGAGACCGACGTCAATTACCAAAAACTCATCCTAAAACATTTCTGAAAAAATACACAGCATACAGCAATCGAAAGACACAGATCTGTGAATCCAGACAATATTCAGATTTTCTAAGTGTTTTACAGCGAAAACAACAAATATATCGTTATATTAGCATACCACATGAGCTAAACATCACCCCAGCATTGATCAAAGGTTTTTCACTAAAACTAACCTTCTCAGAATTCTTCAGATGACAGTCCTGTAACATCATATTACACAATGCATATAGAGTTTGTTCGAAAATGTGCATATTTAGCATCACAAATCGTGGTTATGCAATGTAATCTGTCAACAGTGCATGCATTCTGGCCGGCGCCATCTTGAAAAGGCACCTATGTTTACGATTATTTATCGATTAGATTGACTAAAAAAATACAGGTTGGACAGCTAATGAAAGATGCATTGGTTATTAATGCAACCGCTGATTTTAGATTTTTTAAATTAACGTTACAAGACATACTTGTGAGTGTACAGCCAGACTAGTGCCGCAAAAAATGGCCGACAACTGCGTTTACATTTTTCTACATAAATACGGAATAAAATCATAAATAACTCTTACTTTTGGACGAGCTTCCATCAGTACTTTGGCAATGTGTCCTTTGTCCAAAAGATCGTTGCTTTGTTGAAAACGACCTCTTCAACTTCGGAATAGCAGCTAACGATAGCTACACGGCACACACATGTCCAAATCCTCAAACGCAATACTAAGGAAATTCCGAAAAATAAGCAATATACTCCATAAACTGAATATAAATCGGTTTCAAATAACTTCGTATGATGTTCTAACACCCTATATCGAATTAAATCACAGACGGATAGATCTTTGGTCATAACGAGAGCTTTTGAGCATGCCATTCTGATGTCCTCCTTGCGTCTCACATCACTGCGCGAGAGCTCTGGAGAACAGAATTGGCTACATCATCAATCTCCTATCGTTATATAACTACGACTTGAGAAACACGTAGAGACGCCATTCCACTTCTCATATTGGTTACTGACATCCAGGGGAAGGCGGGTGCAGTTCATTTCGATCCATAGGGCACACACAGAGGTTTAAAACTATCCGAGATCAGAGACTTATTTTTCAGAGCTTCGCATGTCCTGTCAATGATTTTCGCTGTAGAAAGAGTTCTGGTTCACCCACAGACATAATTCAAACGGTTTTAGAAACTAGAGATTGTTTTCTATCCAATAGTAATAATAATATGCATATTGTACGAGCAAGAATTGAGTATGAGGCAGTTTAATGTTGGAGACGATATTTCCAAAGTGGAAACAGCACCCCCTGTATTGAGAAAAGGTTCAGAAGCGCACTGCCAGATTTCTGGATTAGGCTGTGCTCAGAGTATCCTGCCTTGGCAAATCGCGCTGTTAAGACACTGATGCCCTTTGCAACCACATACCTATGTGAGAGTGGATTCTCAGCCCTCACTATACATGAAAACGAAATACAGGCACAAACTGTGTGTGAAAATTATTTAAGTCTGAGACTCTCCAATACAACCCAACATTGCAGAGTTATTACATCCTTTCAAGCACACCCTTCTCATTAACCTGTGTGGAGTTATTCACAATTTTCGATGGACAAATAAGGTTTTATATGTAAATGGTATTAATAAAGAGTAAAATTATTGATATTATTATTGTGCCCTGGTCCTATAAGAGCTCTTTCTCACTTCCCACAAGCCGGGTTTGTGACAAAAAACTCACACTCATTCTTATTTTAATAAATGTATCATATAGTGTGTGTGTGGCAGGCTTACAATGATGGACAAAAAAAAACATTTGAGAGTGCGCTGACCCTGGTGCTAGAAGGGGTACGCAGCTGGAGGTTGAATGTTTGAAGTGGTACGGGACTATAAAAAGTTTGGAACCACTGATCTAGAGCAATGGAAAGCAAACAGCGTATGTGTAGTAATACGCTATGGAAATTTAGAGAGTTATAGCTGGAGTAGGGTGGGCCTACTCCTATGCATCTATTCTCAAGTGGGATATTTCCCACACCTTCCATCCAGAACTCCCACTCATCCAGCTCTTCCCTAAGGATACACCAATCTCCTGTTCGCTTAGGACCCTCCCACTATCACACCCCTGGTGTTCTGTGCCATTGGTCCACGCCAAGGGGAAGTAGGAACGCCATCCTTCTCTAACGCCACTAATTGTGACAGATCTGTTTACACCCAGCTAGGCAAACAACATCTTAATCATAATCAAGGGGGGGGGGGGGGGGGGAATTAGGAAGGGAGGGAGGGTGGATTTCATGCTTTTCTCTGTGCCTAGGGAGACTGGAGGAAATGACGCGATCACACTGACACATTTACCAGTGAATTAAGCCGCAAAGTTATTCCACACACAAGGTTGGATGTAGGTCGCCTGATAAGAGCCAAAACTCCTGTGAGGAAAAAAATGCCAAGGGAGTTTTCTTACCAACGAGTTCAAGTGCATTGCTCAGAGACTAAATTATTGGGATGATGTGGTTGTGGTTGAGGTTGATAGGGGGGAAATGTGGTACTTTGAGAATGTCTAAAACTGATTAATGCACTTTGCAGTAAACACAATACACAAGGTGAAAATGTTCTGTGCCTATGAGAGCCCGAGAGGCCCAAAATGTGAATGAAAGCCAAATAATATAACATTTATGAAGGATTTAATGAGAGGGAATCCATCTTTATCCACACCACTGGGGAGATTCAGAGACGGATTAACATTTAATGGTGCCGCAGCTCGGAAAGCAAAACAAAACTCTTACGGTCCCAAATGGAGACGGAATAGGCATCTTTCCCCTTACAAACATGCACTGCAGTGGGACAATACGCCCAGCTCACGCGCACATGCACGTGCACACACACATTGATGAGCTCAGAAGACAGCAGTGATGACAGATGCCTCTCTCCAGTGGTGATTTTACCATGTAAATCTTGGTGGGGCAAAAAATAAATAAACTGGGATGCATGCCAGCAAAGCCGCAACACACACACAAAAAACACTAAACAATACATGAATTGCACGGTGCCAACAAACTGTTAGGGCCTACATCAAGCTGTCCCAACAGCAGTCCCAACATCTTTCCACTGCTACACCTGGCTGTCAGCAGAGCCGAGCGAAACAGTTCATTCAGCCTTTTAAAAAAACATAGCTGATATGGCTGCCTTGCTTAAACAACGGTGGTTTCTAATGTCAATTGAGATGTAAAAACTATGGCATAAGGGGACGACAAGCGGATAAGAGGCAATCCGTAATTTCGATTAATAAGACATTAATGAGCGAGCTAGGACGAAAGTAGTAAACTGTTTGTTTAGCACTTTGAAATATACAGCGACAGAATTCAGAACATGGGCCGTTCTTACAGTGTTCTCCCTGTACACCAAGTCAGAACCGTAGGATAAATAAAGGGGGCCTAGAAGCAGACAATGAAAGCTCTTACAATATTCGATGATTACATTTCTCTAAAACAGGTCATAGGCTACATGTGTACCACCAAATCAGAACAGTAGGCGAAATTAAGAGGGGTAAATATACCAAATTATTAGGGTGAGGCACATGGGCTACTAACATCTTACTACATAACACACACTTGGTATTACTTTCTTAGCAACAGTCCCTGGCATATTACATCATTTATGCAGCAGCATACAATACACCTTGTTGTGCTCACTTGAACAGGAAGGTGGCACCGCGGTCCTTCGTGGGCAAATTTTGTCGTCAAAGTCTGGCATTCTTTGGATTTATGGTGCTTTCAAAACAACTGGGAACTCAGGAAAATAACAAGGCCGAATCATGATGACGTCATTGATCTTCAGGTCGTAGCTCTAGAAAGAAGCCGGATTTACAATTTCGAGTTGGATGACTGTTCAAAACGTATTTCCCCAGTCGGAGCTCGTTTATTCCCGACTTCCCAGTCGTCTTGAACTCACTGAAGTCGAGTTTTCGCAGATCTGAGTTAACAGTTGTTTTGAGTGCGGCATTTTAAACTTGGAAAAGAGCCCCTTAATCCCAGATTTGGGACCACACAGCCACTCCACTGAATAGCAGGCTAATGATTGCTTTGCAATGCTTGCAGTTAGCCACTGTCACTGATTCCTTCCAAACCACTCATTGTTGAATTAGCGATTTCCAACTTGTTGTGTAATGTTTATGTCCAATGGCCGATGAGCACCGATATGTTTTATCTATAATTTCTCTTCATTATTTCTCTTCATATGACAAGGATCAAAAATGATTTGCCAGTAGATTGTCAACTTGATTCAGGATGATGACTGCTAGCTAAGATTTTGAAAGTATGATGTTGACATGATCAGTCCAATCAAAGCCACTGTACATATAACGTGATTTGACATCCTTTTATCTGTGGCCAATGACCTTGAGCCTTCTTGGATGGGCACCTCTAATGTAACTCTATGGCAGCACCCAAGGGGCTAGAATTTCCAAGCTCTAACCTTGGCGGTGACGTAGTGTCCCCATGAGTGACAGAACACTGAGCCAATCATGGCGCAACGCCCCGTATTTTCTGCTGTCTTGCCCCACCACCACAGAAAGCACTGAGCGAGGCTGAAAACACCTGCATTTTGGAGCTGCCTTACTCAAGAAAACAAAAAAGAGACCATGTTTGTATGCGACTTTATTAACTCAATGATATATATATATATTTTTTACATTGTTTGCAAACTGATATGTGACACATATGAATGCCAAAATAACATGGAAAACAGGCAATCCCCACCTGCCCTGAATGATGGGTCGCCACTGCCTCTCTCAAAGGGACATCTCTCTTTCTCTTTCGCTTTGTGTGGCAAAGAATTCAGTCAACAAAAGTAGAGATGGATGAATGTCTTTCTGTCTGTCATGAACATTCATCCAGACTTGACGGAAATATGCTCTGTCTTCCTAATGTATAAAATATATTCTCTCCTTCTGGGCCCTTGACAAGAGGTTTGGGTGTTTCAATGCTGGACTACAGTAGAACTATAGCCTGCGCATTTTATCGTTCTGTGGGACCAGGCCAGGCAGGTAGACTATGCTTCAGTGCCCTCTATTGACCATTCATGATAGAGTGTGTGGAGTTGTCTGTCAATCACAACAGAAATGTGTTTTTTTGTATCAAACAGAGGACTCACACCAAGCAACAGTAGCGATTTGATATGTATAAAGACAAGTGACAGCTGCTGTGCAGCGCTGTGACAACCTTGTTGGTCAGGAGAACGAGAGGTTATGAAAGATTCCTGTTAATTGCTAATAAACAACGAGACCAATATGAAACTTGTCTCGCATTTTATCTGTTTGCATTAGAATTCATTAAGATCTCGATGAAGAGTTAACTTAACAAACCCGCTCTCTCTTTTACCCTCCCTTTCAGGCTGCTCTAAACCGCTCTCCTCTCTCTACCTGCCTCTTTGCTATCTCTCTCCTCCTCTCTCACTCTCCCCCTCCCCCTCTTTCTGCATGACATCAGTCTGCTATTTCGGTGCATCTCTTCTGTCACCCTCACTAACAGTATAGGAGCAGCAGTAAAGAGCGTCCGCAGGCCCCCGGGGTGGTACAGTCACAATGACTATTCATAAGGACTAGGCCCTTAACCTAGAAAAGCACCAGAGTGGAGAAAAACAAACACTTGTCTGTCTACCCACATCAACTTTGGAGAGTTGTCTGGAAATAGAGTAACGGGTAATGAAGTCAGGGAGGTATCAGAGGTCGGAAAACACAGACAGACAAGCAGGGATGAGGTCACTGATAGTGGGATAGTGAGTTCAATTCCCGGGACCACCCATATGTAAAAATAATATACGCACACAAGTTGCTTTGGATTAAAGCGCCTGCTAAATGGCATACATTACATTAGGTCTTCAAAACAGCATGGTCACAAAACGGTTGCCCTTAGAAATAGACAAAAACACAGCACAAACTACACATGATCTTGAAAGAAATCTGAGCAGGTGTTAAAGGGTGCTTTTATACATTTATACATTTTACCCACCAGTTAGCGTCCCCTATGGAAATACGGACCAAAACTAGGGCTCCTACCCTGTCACACAATGTGATATATTGCAACAGTTAAAATGATCTGTGCTGATCTAAAACTGTCTTTGATCCTGCATAAATGTTTCAATAAGCCCCCATTTATTTCAGATGGCGGGATCTATTTTCGGCTGGTGGCACTAGAGTCAAACACACAATAGTTTGCAATATCCACACGTAAAAACCGGTGCACTGGCCTTTTCCAGCCCGAACGCCAGGTTGGGCAATTTACTTGTATAAAACCCAAGCCCTCCATAGGCTACCCTTACCCTAGGCCTACTATAATGAAGGCTGGTTCAACAGCAATCCGTCGTGTTTTTTTTATACTGATTTTATGATATCATTACATTTGACATGTATTTACTGTTGTCGAAAAAAACAAACAGATTGCTACTGTGAAAAGTTTGGATGTGCGTAAAACCCTCCATAGTCTGCGTTTTTTAAATATTATATGCCCACGGAAAGCAAATATGGTGCCTCTAACTGTATTTAGACATCCTCTATTCAAAATACATTGTTGTTTCATTTTGGTTAGAATTTAATTAGAATTATTCATTCTCTTTTTAGGCCTTATCAATAATGAATTTAATCTTGCTTATTGACTAAGTTTGGCATGTCCGTGCTCAGTCCTAATGCGCTTTATAATAGACTCAAATTGGATTGGAGTTGGTTCCAAGGAAATACGTAAAAGACCGTAAATACACAACTTGAAGCCACCACATATTTAGCCATGAAGCACTTTCTGATTGGCCAGTGAGGGTCCAAGCTTCGAGGCACCCGCAACTTGTTAATTCATCAAAACCCAGCCGTTTCGCGCCAACGCCTTATGGAGAAAGATGATCTTTCTACTTGGTCCCAGTAAAAAGAAAGTGCAGAAATGGATCCTGAATTATATGAGCCACTAAGGTTTGCACTCTCTGGTTAGTGATGATTCATATAACCTTCTCAGGCAATTAAAAAATAATCTAGTGATTAGCTTGGTCAATGCATTTGGAATTCTCCTTTAACTCATTGCTAATACATAGTTATGCAAAATACCAGATCACTGCATGTCAGTTTGCATCTTTCTCTTCTAGTTCTAATTAATTGATACTGAAAATATATGCTCTAAAGCCATAGACTGGTATAGAAACCCAACAGCTCTACACAAACCCTTACCCAGCAAACATGACCCCATTATCCCCATGTGGGTATTAGATGGGCAAGGTGGGGACGGGCAAGCCCACACCAAGCCTACATAAAGTCTACACGAGCCCAACACGGACTAGCCCACAGCAATCTCCAACCTGATCTCAGAGCACTTTGTATTATTCTGTGCGTAAATAGAAGACACTCCATTTAGTATGATATATTACATTGTTTAAGGTATGTATTAATTTCAGGATGTCCCATCACCCATTCCGTATGAAATGTTACGAATTAAAAATCATATTATGTGTTTAAAATTTGCAAAATGTACAATATGTTACGAATTTGCAAACATTTGATATGTTACCAATTCTAGCTAAGTGGCTAACGTTAGCTAGCTCGCTAACGTAGGATAGGATAGAGGTTAGGGTTTAAGGTTAGGGTTAAATTTAGGAGTTAGGTTAAAGGGTTAAGGTTAAGATTAAGGTTAGCTAAAGGGTTAAGGTTAGGGCAGGTGAAGGGTTAGCTAACACGCTAAGTAGTTGCAAAAAGTAGATTAAAAAGTAGTAAGTAGTTGGAAAGTTGCTAATTAGCTAAAATGCTAAAGTTGTTTTTAAGGAGATTTCTTTCTTGCAACATTCGGGTTGCTAGATGTTCACGTTATACGGATACCCATCCACCCCGACCAACCACCCTCCTTTTTGTTTTTGCTTTAAAGATGCAATATGTAACTTTTTGGGCAACCAGACCAAATTCACATAGAAATTTGAGTTACAGATCTGTCATTGTCATTGAAAGAAAGTCTAAGAAGGAGTAGATCTGTTCTATGTTCACTATTTCTAAGCTTCTCGTGCTCGTTTTTGTATCTTTAACTTTCGGTTTTGTACACCAGCTGAAAATACTGTATTTTGGTGATGGAAAAGATATTCCACAGCAGTTTAGATGGTACAATCATTCTCTACACTGTACTTGCTTGTTTTGTCACATAAAATTAGGCAAACTAATAGAATTTGAGCAACCAGGAAATGGAGGAACGATTTCTGCATAGTACATCTTTAAGTAACCATCTGTCTTATGTAACCATACCAAACATAACATATCATACTAAATGGAGTGTCACAGATTTACATACAGAATAATACTAAATGCTCTGAGACCAGGTTGCAATCCTACATCAGTGCAAGCCCAGAATTGGCTAACCCACACCACCCCAACATGGGCTAGCCCACAACAAGACCAACACAGGCTAGCCCACAACAAGACCAACACAGGCTAGCCCACAACAATCCCACATCAGCCCAACAAAGGCTAGCCTACACTAGCCCAGCATGGGCTAACCCTTGTGTCAAGTTGGCTGAATGTCCTTTGGGTGGTGGACTATTCTTGATACACACGGAAAACTGTTGAGCATAAAAAACCCAGCAGTGTTGCAGTTCTTGACACACTAAAACCGGTGCACCTGGCACATACTACCATACCCAGTTCAAAGGCACATACATATTTTTCTTGCCCATTCACCCTCTGAATGGCACACATACAAAATACATGCCTCAATTGTCTCAAGGCTTAAAAATCATTCTTTAACCTATCTCCTCCCATTCATGTACACTGACTGAACTAGATTTATCTGGTGATATCAATAAGGAATCATAGTTTTCACCTGGATTCACCTGGTCAGTCTATGTCATGGAAAGAGGGGCAAGGGGTGGGGGGTGTCCTCCCACATTCTGAAATTGCATTCCCCCCCCCCCCCTGTTTTATCATTGCAATGTGATTCAAAAAAGCGGCTAGTGTGCTTTAGGACCATGCAAGACGCCTCAGAGCGGGCTGTCAGGCTGTGTGAAGGCAAAGGCAGGAGAACAGAACTGGCTACTCTTTAGTTTACTCATGTAGCTGGAAGGTCAGTGCTGTTTAACTTAACAGAAAAAAAAGAAACTAGTGTTTATTCGCAGTGCTGAGCTAGTATTGTAACTGACAAGTACAGTAACGTTAGCTAATGTTTCATGCCTCTAAACTGAGGTGAATGATTAACTACACAGCTAGTAGCTACCACAGCCAGGTCAGCTCTAGCTCTAGCTAGTATCTGTCGAAATAGATAGAATATTTATTTTTTATTTATTTTTTTTTTCACCTTTATTTAACCAGGTAGGCTAGTTGAGAACAAGTTCTCATTTGCAACTGCGACCTGGCCAAGATAAAGCATAGCAGTGTGAACAGACAACACAGAGTTACACATGGAGTAAACAATAAACAAGTCAATACATGGTAGAAAAAAAAGAGAATCTATATACAATGTGTGCAAAAGGCATGAGGTAGGCAATAAATCGAATAATTACAATTTAGCAGATTAACACTGGAGTGATAAATCATCAGATGATCATGTGCAAGAAGAGTACTGGTGTGCAAAAGAGCAGAAAAGTAAATAAATAAAAGCAGTATGGGGGGTGAGGTAGGTAAATTGGTGTGGGTAGTTTACAGATGGACTATGTAAGTGCAGCGATCGGTTAGCTGCTCGGATAGCAGATTTTTAAAGTTGTTGAGGGAGATAAAGTCTCCAACTTCAGAGATTTTTGCAATTCGTTCCAGTCGCAGGCAGCAGAGAACTGGAAGGAAAGGCGTCCAAATGAGGTTTTGGCTTTGGGATGATCAGTGAGATACACCTGCTGGAGCGCGTGCTGCGGGTGGGTGTAGCCATCGTGACCAGTGAACTGAGATAAGGCGGCACTTTACCTAGCATAGCCTTGTAGATGACCTGGAGCCAGTGGGTCTGACGATGAACATGTAGCGAGGGCCAGCCGACTAGGGCATACAGGTCGCAGTGGTGGGTCGTATAAGGTGCTTTAGTAACAAAACGAATGGCACTGTGATAAACTGCATCCAGTTTGCTGAGTAGAGTATTGGAAGCTATTTTGTAGATGACATCGCCGAAGTCGAGGATCGGTAGGATAGTCAGTTTTCTAGGGTAAGTTTGGCGGCGTGAGTGAAGGAGGCTTTGTTGCGGAATAGAAAGCCGATTCTTGATTTGATTTTGGATTGGAGATGTTTGATATGAGTCTGGAAGGAGAGTTTGCAGTCTAGCCAGACACCTGGTACTTATAGATGTCCACATATTCTAGGTCGGAACGTCCAGGGTGGTGATGCTAGTCGGGGTGCGGGTGCAGGCAGCGAACGGTTGAAAAGCATGCATTTGGTTTTACTAGCGTTTAAGAGCAGTTGGAGGCCACGGAGGAGTGTGTATGGCATTGAAGCTCGTTTGGAGTTAGATAGCACAGTGTCAAGGAAGGGCCGGAAGTATATAGAATGGTGTCGTCTGCGTAGAGGTGGATCAGGGAAGCCGCAGCAAGAGCAACATCATTGATGTATACAGAGAAAAGAGTCGGCCCGAGAATTGAACCCTGTGTACCCCATAGAGACTGCCAGAGGACCGGACAACATGCCCTCCGATTTGACAACTGAACTCTGTCTGCAAAGTAGTTGGTGAACCAGGCAAGGCAGTCATTAGAAAAACCGAGGCTACTGAGTCTGCCGATAAGAATATGGTGATTGACAGAGTCGAAAGCTTGGCCAGGTCGATGAAGACGGCTGCACAGTAATGTCTTTTATCGATGGCGGTTATGATATCGTTTAGTACCCTTGAGCGTGGCTGAGTGCACCCGTGACCGGTCGGAAACCGGATTGCACAGCGGAGAAGGTACGGTGGGATTCGAGATGGTCAGTGATCTTGTTTGTTGACTTGGCTTTCGAAGACCTTAGATAGGCAGGGCAGGATGGATATAGGTCTGTAACAGTTTGGGTCCAGGGTGTCTCCCCTTTGAAGAGGGGGATGACGCGGCAGCTTTCAATCTTGGGGATTCAGATGATACGAAGGAGAGGTTGAACAGGCTGGTAATAGGGGGTGCGACAATGGCGGCGGACAGTTTCAGAAATAGGGGGTCCAGATTGTCAAGCCCGCTGATTTGTATGGGTCCAGGTTTTCCAGCTCTTTCAGAACATCTGCTATCTGGATTTGGGTAAAGGAGAAGCTGGGAGGCTTGGGCGAGTAGCAGCGGAGGGGCGGGGCTGTTGGCCAAGGTTGGAGTCGCAGGAGGAAGGCATGGCCAGCCATTGAGAAATGCTTGTTGAGTCTTCGATTATCACGGATTTATCGGTGGTGACCGATTACCTAGCCTCAGTGCAGTGGGCAGCTGGAGGAGGGCTCTTGTTCTCCATGGACTTTACAGTATCCCAGAACTTTTTGGAGTTAGAGCTACAGGATGCAATTTCTGCTTGAAAAAGCTGGCCTTCTTTCTGACTGACTGCGTGTATTGGTTCCTGACTTCCCTGAACAGTTGCATATCGCAGGGGCTCTTCGATGCTATTGAGTTCGCCACAGGATGTTTTTTGTGCTGGTCGAGGGAGTCAGGTCTGGAGTGAACAAGGGCTATATCTGTTTTTGGTTCTGCATTTTTTGAACGGAGCATGCTTGTCTAATATGGTGAGGAAGTAACTTTTAAAGAATGACCGGCATCCTCAACTGACGGGATGAGGTCAATATCCTTCCAGGGTACCCGGGCCAGGTCGATTAGAAAGGCCTGCTCGCAGAAGTGTTTTAGGGAGCGTTTGACAGTGATGAGGGGTGGTCGTTTGACCGCGGACCCGTGGCGGATACAGGCAATGAGGCAGTGAATCGCTGAGATCTTGATTGAAGACAGCAGAGGTGTATTTGGAGGGCAGGTTGTCAGGATAATGTCTATTAGGGTGCCATGTTTACGGATTTAGGGTTGTACTGGTGGGTTCCTTGATGATTTGTGTGAGATTGAGGGCATCAAGCTTGGATTGTAGGACTGCCGGGGTGTTAAGCATATCCCAGTTTAGGTCACCTAACAGAACAACTCTGAAGCTGATGGGGAGCGATCAATTCACAGATGGGTCCAGGGCACAGCTGGGAGCTGAGGGGGGTCGTAGCAGGCGGCAACAGTGAGAGACTTTTTCTGGAGAGATTAATTTTTAAATTAGAAGTTCGAACTGTTTTGGGCATAGACCTGGAAAGTATGACAGAACTTTGCAGGCTATCTCTGCAGTAATTGCAACTCCTCCCTTTGGCAGTTCTATCTTGACGGAAAGTGTTATAGTTGGTATGGAAATCCAGAATTTTTGGTGGCCTTCTCAAGCCAGGATCCGGACACGGCAAGGACATCAGGGTTGGCAGAGTGTGCTAAAGCGGTGAGTAAGGCAAACTTAGGGAGGAGGCTTCTGATGTTGACATGCATGAGGCCAAGGCTTTTTCGATCCACAGAAGTCAACAAATGAGGGTGACTGGGGATGCAGGGCCTGGTTTACCTCACACACACCCGAGGAACAGAGGAGTAGTAGGATGAGGGTGCGGCTAAAGGCTATCAAACTGGTCGCCTAGAGCGTTGGGGACAAAGAATAAAAGGAGCAGATTTATGGCGGGTGGTAGAATAGATTCTGGGCATATGTGCGACAGGGTATGGTGGGGCGCGGGTACAGGAGCGGAGGCAAGCCAGGCACTGGGTATGTGATAAGAGAGGTTGTATTCTGTGGACATGCTGGTCTCAATGGGTGAGGTCACCGCATGTGTGGGGGGTGGGACAAAGGAGGTGTCAGAGGTACGGAGAGTGGAACTACAGGGTCCATTGCAAACCAAAACAATGATAATGATAACTAGCCTGAACAACAGTTGCAAGGCATATTGATATTTGAGAGAGACATACAATAAGGCATAACGTGATTGCAGGTCTTGATTGGGAGAGCTAGCTAAAACAACAGGTAAGATATACAGCAGCAATAACAGGGTGCTAGTCTAACACAGCAACACAGGTAAAAATGGCGACGACTAGGCAGAGGGGTCGGATAAACTCACACAAGATCTGAGTTAAAGCACAGAGCCGACAGATAAAACACAAATAAACAGAATGGAGTACCGTGAATTAATGGACAGTCAAGCATGCATGCTATGTACCAAGTGATCATATGTGTCCAGGGGGCAGCCGATGATGGAGCAGGGGGCCTCACTAAGCTAGCAGGTGGCGTTTAAGATTAGTAGCCGGGGGGTGGTCTGCTCAGACGGAGGGGTCTGCTCAGACGTGGTCGTGTCGACAGAGATCCAAGCGGATGGCGAAAGAGAGTTGTGAATTGTAGAATTGTGTTTGCTAACTGGTGCTAGCTTGGTGCAGTGGCGCTAGCTGCGCTAGCTGCGAGCTAGCTGTGAGGATCAGAAGTAGTGGCTCAGGGATTACGGCAGGAACGGCGTTGTTGTCGAGAGACAGTCCGATGCTGGTAAATTGGTGAGTAATATCCAAGGCTAATAACAGGGCTGGTGTCTGTGCAGAAGGTAAAAGCTACTAGCAGCGGCAAATAAACGGCTAAATTAGCTTGTAGCTGATTTAGACCAGTTGTGATGGATTGGCAGGGCTCTGTGTCGGCAAAAAGGTCCAGTCAATTGGCAAAAGAGGTATTGTAGCCCAGAGATTGCTGGTGAACTCTTCGGCTAGCCGCAGATGGGCCTAGCTCGAGGCTAGCTCAAGGCTAACTGGTGCTTGCTTCGAGGACAGAGGTGTTAGCCAGTAGTAGCCACTCGGTTGCAGCTAGCTAGCTGTGATGATACGGTGTAATTGTCCAGAGCTTGCGTCAGGACCGGTGATGTGGTAGAGAAAAAGCAGTCCTATATGCTCTGGGTTGATATCGCGCTTGCAGACTGGCAGGTATTGGCCCGAGCTTAAGCTGGCTGTGTCCGAGTGAGGGTGAAGACCGCAGCAGTGGCTAACTGACTACTAGCTAGTAGCTAGTTATCTGGCTAGCTTCTGATTGGGGTTACGGTTCTAAAGTATAAAAAATTGCAGGTCCGTACCACATTGGGTGAGGCGGAATGTAGGAATGTATATRCAGTTCCTAGATGGAAAGTGAAATTAAAATATATACGAAATGTATACGAAAAATACGAGGACTATTTACACGGGACAAGACAAGACAAAACACGTCCGACTGCTACGCCATCTTGGATTGATGAGGTGGCTATTGTTATTGTTATTAACAGCTGTTGATTGTATGGAAATGTTTTGTAGCCTTTGTTTTGTCCCCTTTCAACAGATATAATGTCACGCCCTGACCTTAGTTATCTATGTTTTCTTTATTATTTTGGTTAGGTCAGGGTYTGACGAGGGTGGTTTGCTTGTTTTGTATTGTCTCMGGTTTTTTGTATGTCTAMGGGTGTTGGTGAGTCTAGGCATATGTATGTCTATGGTGGCCTGAATTGGTTCCCAATCAGAGGCAGCTGTTTATCGTTGTCTCTGATTGGGGATCATATTTAGGTTGCCATTTTCCCTTTTGGTTTTGTGGGTTCTRMATCTATGTTTAGTTYCCTGTCTGCACTATACATATTGGCTTCACGGTTCGTTTTGTTATTTTGTTCGTTTTGTTCAGTGTTCGTTCTTTTAATAAAGAAGAATGTACGCTTACYACGCTGAGCGTTGGTCTCCTCCTTACGACGGCCGTGACAAGTAAATTAACTTGGATAGCATTTGTCAGTTGATGTACCGTTAGAGAGCTGGCCAAAAGTTGTCTAACGTTTTTTTTGTTGCCTCAATCACACTAGACCTGAATSAAACATCTGCCAAAAGATTGAAGACCGATTTTCAGATGTTTTTTCAGAGTTTTTATTAGTCAGTATGTCAACGTAARGTTATTGATCTGTCAGTTTCCCTAGCTAATTCCCTATTTTTCCCACTGACACAGTAATAAACAGCTCTAAATMTACAGGCTTCACTATCATGGGGCACAGTAGATGTCTGGGACCAATTTCTTCATTCCACACCAGGTCAGCACCCACTGGCTTTCTGTCCGACTCGCTACCGCAAGAACTGGMATCAAACCTATCCGCAGTCCCACAATGTTATTTTAAGCATATGTGACGCAGCTTACTTGCCAGCCGTGATCCCAGCAATCTTTGCTCCCMATAGGCAATATCAAATGCACAAAAATAACTTAGGAAATAGGTTAAATTACCAGAGATTCTCACATTACTGGGCTACATCAGCCAATATGCTAGATGTAGTTTGAAGAAAGCAGAGTAGGAGAGACTTGCACCTTCTCTTGAGCTAATTTTATAGCTTACTTTTTAGGAGTGATTTTGAGACGGAGAAATATAGGTGKCCAATATTTATTTCTTGGCAATGTAGTAAACTATAGCRRAATCATAGGCCTATTTAGGAAGTACAGTGCATTCGGAAAGTATTCAGACCCCTTGACTTTTTCCACATGTTGTTGTCCTCATCAATCTACTCACAATGCCCCACAATGAAAAAGCAAAAACTGTTATTTTGTCTTTTTTTTATTAAAGAAATTAAATAAAAACGGAAATATCACATTTACATAAGTATTCAGACCCTTTACTCAGTACTTTGTTGAAGCACCTTTGGAAGCGATTACAGCCTTCAGTGTTCTTGGGTATGACGCTACAAGCTTGGCACACCTGTATTTGGGGAGTTTCTCCCATTGTTCTCTGCAGATCCTCTCAAGCTCTGTCAGGTTGGATGAGGAGCTTCGCTGCACAGCTATTTTCAGGTCTCTCCAGAGATGTTCAATCGGGTTCAAGTCCTGGCTGGGCCACTCAAGGACATTCAGAGACTTGTCCCGAAGCCACTCTTGTGTTGTCTTGGCTGTGTGCTTAGGGTCGTTGTCCTGTTGAAAGGTGAAACTTCGCACCAGTCTGAGGGCCTGAGCGCTCAGGAGCAGGTTTTTATTATATGTGATTGTCTGTACTCTTGGCTTCCCGCGAGAGTCTTTTTTCCCTCTATTCTACTGTAGCTGGTTTCTCTTTTTTTTTTTTTTGGCCGAGGTCCTTGCCTTTGAAAAACAGCCCCACAGCATGATACTCCGCACCACACATGCTTCACCGAAGGGATGATGCCAGGTTTCCTCCAGACGTGACACTTGGCATCCAGGCCAAAGAGTTCAATCTTGGTTTCATCAGGCCAGAAATCTTGTTTCTCATGTGTGTGAGAGTCCTTTAGGTGCCATTTAGCAACTCCAGTGGGCTGTCATGTGCCTTTTACTGAGGATTTGTCTTCACTGGCCCCTCTACCATAAATGCCTGATTGGTGGAGTGCTGCAGAAGATGGGTGTCCTTTTGGAAGTTCCCCCATCTCCACAGAGGATATGGAGCTCTGTCAGAGTGACCATTGGGTTTTTGGTCACCTCCCAGACCAAGGCCCTTCTCCCCGATTGCCCAGTTTGACCGGGTGGCCAGCTCTAGGAAGAGTCTGGTGGTTCCAAACGTCTACCATTTAAGAATGATGGAGGCCACTGTGTTCTTGGGGACATTCAATGCTGCAGGACATTTTTGATATCCTTCCCAGATCTGTGCCTCGACACAATCTTGTTTCAGAGCTCTACGGACAATTCCTTCGACCTCATGGCTTGGTTTTTGCTTCTGACATGCACTGTCAACTGTGGGACCTTTATATAGACAAGTGTGTGCCTTTCCAAATCATGTCCAATCAATTAATTTACCACAGGTAGACTCCACATCAAATAATTATGTTAACATTTTCTTCATTCGTTCTCTTTCTGCTTCTCTTTTATCATGATTCTATATGTCTACTGTGATTTGCTAAAAATAAATTATACTAAGCTCTAGTTTATTATCTCTCACACATACTTGTCATAGTGTCACTTAATTTATGGGGTATTTGCTGTGTACGGCTCTAGTAGATTCTGGACGGGCGAAGTGATCTTTTAATTGGATTTTAGGCAAGTTCACGTCAATTTTTTATCGATATAGCAGAGTTAAGTGGTACGATCATAAAAGTGTGTGAATAAAGTCAATGGTGCAAACAACCTTTCTGAGCAAGCACTATGATACTCTCTTCCTCACGCCCAACCAGCAGGATCTTTCGTTACGAACAGTAGGCTGGTATCTAATGAAAGGCCTTTGAATGGCAGTGAAATCTAAATAAAGATTGGGAAAGGTTAAATAACTTCAAGCCTAGTGAAAAGATGTCAGTATTGGAATCTCCACCAATCGCCATAGATGGAGCGGCGCAGTTAATGATAGGTGAATATTGGTGCGCAGCTCACTGAAATGTTATGTATACAAGGTGCTATGATAGTTAATATGATACTCTGTGCTGAGAAAATAGAATGGCTATAAAAAATAAAACATCCGACCATAGTCTAGATGGTCTTGGTATTGTCTTTTAAAGTGCGGGTTGCTGGTAAAAAAATTAAACTTCTAGGATTCGAGACACATGATGATTTGTCTCGGACATTAATAAAAACTTGCAAATCCATACTAATCTTTTTATTTATTTTTTATTGATTTCCACTTATTGTTCTATTATTATTTTTTAGTGGTCTATTTCAGCAACGCTTTTGTAACACAGGTTGAGGCGCATAAGTTGTGAGTAGAACAGCAAAGAATTCTGATATACTCGCAAAGCCTGGCAATGGTGCAGAAAGCGCATTGGTCCGTAGAAGCTCTGAAAACAAGATTGTGTCGGGAGGCACAGATCTGGGGAAGGATATAAATGTCTGTACAGGCCATTTTGAAGTAGTCCCCAAGAACAGTGGCTACCATCCTAAAATGTAGACGGAACCACGAGACCTTTCCTAGAGCTGTCGCCACCTGGATTTCCATAACGCTATGCCAATTTCGGCTGGGGGACGACAAGATGAGTAAGGAGCACTTAGGCAGTTGCTGTAGGGAGAACAGACTGAAACACAAGAGATAAAACACATAGGCGTAAACAATAAAAACGAGCTAAATATATGCATGGTGTAGCAAATACAAAATGAGAATCGTATAAACTACAAGAGAGGTCTGTGCAAACAGCGATAGAGGTGGCAATAAATCGAATAATCTCAAATTGGAATTGTAGGCAGATTAACACTGGGAGGAGGATAAAAGTTCATCGCTAAATGAGGTACACAATGTGCATGGAAGAGATCCTTGGTGTGCAAAAGAGCAGAAAAGTAAATAAATAAAAGCAGTATGGGGGGTGAGGTAGGTAATTGGGTGGGTAGTTTACAGATGGACTATGTAGCTGCAGCGATCGGTTAGCTGCTCGGATAGCAGATTTTTAAAGTTGTTGAGGGAGATAAAAGTCTCAACTTCAGGATTTTGCAATTCGTTCCAGTCGCAGGCAGCAGAGAACTGGAAGGAAAGGCGTCCAAATGAGGTTTTGGCTTTAGGGATGATCAGTGAGATACACCTGCTGGAGCGCGTGTGTGCGGGTGGGTGTAGCCATGTGACCAGTGACTGAGATAAGGCGGCACTTTTACCTAGCATAGCCTTGTAGATGACCTGGAGCAGTGGGTCTGACGACGAACATGTAGCGAGGGCCAGCGACTAGGGCATACAGGGTCGCAGTGGTGGGTCGTATAAGGTGCTTTAGTAACAAAGTGGCACTGTGATAAACTGCATCCAGTTTGCTGAGTAGAGTATTGGAGGCTATTTTGTAGATGACATCGCCGAAGTCGAGGATCGGTAGGATAGTCAGTTTTACTAGGGTAAGTTTGGCGGCGTGAGTGAAGGAGGCTTTGTTGCGGAATAGAAAGCCGATTCTTGTTTGATTTTGGATTGGAGATGTTTGATATGAGTCTGGAAGGAGAGTTTGCAGTCTAGCCAGACACCTAGGTACTTATAGATGTCCACATATTCAGGTCGGAACCGGTCCAGGTGGTGATGCTAGCTGGGGCGTGCGGGTGCAGGCAGCGAACGGTTGAAAAGCATGCATTTGGTTTTACTAGCGTTTAAGAGCAGTTGGAGGCCACGGAAGGAGTGTTGTATGGCATTGAAGCTCGTTTGGAGGTTAGATAGACAGTGTCCAAGGAAGGGCCGGAAGTATATAGAATGGTGTCGCCTGCGTAGAGGTGATCAGGAATCGCCGCAGCAAGAGCACACATATTGATGTATACAGAGAAAAGAGTCGGCGAGAATTGAACCTGTGGTACCCCCATAGAGACTGCCAGAGACCGGACAACATGCCCTCCGATTTGACACACTGAACTCTGTCTGCAAAGTTATGGTGAACCAGGCAAGGCAGTCATTAGAAAAACCGAGGCCTACTGAGTCTGCCGATAGAATATGGGATTGACAGAGTCGAAAGCCTTGGCCAGGTCGATGAAGACGGCTGCACAGTAATGTCTTTTATCGATGGCGGTATGATATCGTTTTAGTACCTAGCTTCGTGGCTGAGGTGCACCCATACCGGCTCGGAAACCGGATTGCACAGCGGAGAAGGTACGGTGGGATTCGAGATGGTCAGTGATCTGTTTGTTGACTTGGCTTTCGAAGACCTTAGATAGGCAGGGCAGGATGGATATAGGTCTGTAACAGTTTGGGTCCAGGGTGTCTCCCCTTTGAAGAGGGGGATGACGCGGCAGCTTTCCAATCCTTGGGGATCTCAGATGATACGAAGAGAGGTTGAACAGGCTGGTATAGGGGGTGCGACAATGGCGGCGGACAGTTTCAGAATAGGGGGTCCGATTGTCAAGCCCAGCTGATTTGTATGGGTCACAGGTTTTCCAGCTCTTTCAGAACAATCTGATGACTGTTATTCATTTAATCAACTAACTCTGTTTAATTGTTACCCAATTAATGAATCATGTAAACAATTAACTCATTAGGATTTGGGGAAATCACGAGAGGTTGTTTAAAGAGTTTACATCTGAGTCCCGAATTAAACTCTAGAAGGTATATATCTATTACATCGATAAACAGTCATCTTATTAATCATTACCTCGTATCATATCATCATTCTGAACAGTCGTAACCTTCTTGGATCTGCAAAAACCCCAGCCTTACTCATGATTCCGTACTACACAAATGGGTTTAATTGTTTATTTACTAGCTAACTATATAATAAAACAGAATAAACATACACCCTTAATACATGAGACAAAGGTCCCTAGAGGACTGACACAATATGGTGGCTTTTTACACAACGACATGGAGAGGGAGAGAGAGAGAGAGAAATACACTTATCGTCGATGCATTTTCGAAACTATTCTCACAGTAATCATATGCTTTGCACATGAACCACCGCCCGATTGGAATCAGAAATCATGAATGTATTTATGTGCGAGTGCCGTTCGCCGTTTATCTCTGTCGAAACCAGCCCTCTTTAGGAAGGATGTTGGCCTTTCAGCGGTAAGCTTGTATGGCTCTGATTGTCCGAAAGGGGTCTCCCTTTTCTCGTCTTCTACTGTTGTTCACTCTGGAAGATAGCTAGCCAACCGTGTCGACGGTTCCCATTGGTGATGAGCYTAGTAAGATACAGTGATTTGAGAAGAGTAGTATAGTAGGATGATTTGAAGAGTTCGCTTTTCTAGATATTTGACTTAAGACCGCTAATCAGCCATACCAGTGATTGTCCGAGAAGGGAGTTCTCTTCTCTCCACCTCGTGTTAATAGTCAGAGTTTTAACCACTTTACACGCACAGCTGTAGCCTGGCGATGTTCTGGTCTAGTCTGTGAGATCAGTTGATTTCCTTCACGTTGTGTTGAGGTTCAACGTTCCAACCATTTCAAACGTGTAGATACCGCCTCACGTTTTCCTGGTCTAATGTTCATTTCGTTACCAAGCCTTTTATGCACTCTGGCCGAAGGGGACGGTTCCGTCAGTCTGACACGCTCTAGTTTTCTATAGATCATCTCCGACCATTCCCCACGTTCTCATGTTAGAAATATTGTTCCAGTAATCACTTTTGAACGTGTTAGAGTTTCTTTTGAACATGTTAGAGTTTCGTCAGGAAAAAGWCTGTTAACAATGCACATCCCTTTGGTTGATACTGAAGGGGAAAAGAGAGAGTCCTCTTCTCCTGTAATTTACGACAGGGTGTGAGCTGTCAAACCGGCCCAGTTCCCTCCTCCCCTCTCCAGTGGGTGAGAGAAYGTCTGGTTATTATCAACCATTGCCAAGCTAATCTGACCCATTGTGATCCTCACGGGAAAGTCATGACAATTTCCAAACTGTATCAATGGTTGATAGAGGTTTTTCCCAATGACACAAAGCATGTAAATCAAAAATGTGAGGAAGATCTGGTAAAAGCTATTGATGATGATGATGAATGGATACAGGTATGTTTGAATGCCCAGTCATGTTCATATTATCTCAGACATAAATTACTCCAGTCTAAGACCATCCATAGAACGTACTGTATGCCAGTAAAACTGAATTACATACACTTAGAAACGTKATTCCTCAAGTGGAGGTGTAAAACACAAAATGGGACATATTTGCATATGTTATGGTCTTGTGAAGGCTGGCTGAATTCTGGCAAAGAATATGTACTTTTATCCCAGCATGTCTTCAGATTCTCCATTCTCCCTGTGAATCATGGGATTCTCCCTAGAGGAATCCAATACATAGCCCCAAAAAAATMWAAGTGCAAAATGACAGTCTTTGCTATTGTGCTGTACAAAAGTGCAATTTCAGGGTAATCTGACAAGTAGTTGATAGTCAAATAGTTCTTACCATTGCAGTGAAGTCATTTCCAACCTTCTCCCAGGCTGTGGTGGGTACCTCTCCCATAACCATGGGCTCTCTATAATGAAAATTGAGTTGTGTCACAATATCCCACCATTTGCTCAATGTCAGAATTTATATTTGGCCAATAAAGGGACTCTGGCCCTTCTCTTACATTTCTCAGCTCCCAGATGTCCTTCATGCACTCTCTGTAGCATCTTCTGACGCATTGAAGTAGGTATGAAATAAAATTCTATTAGTCACATGCGTCGAATACAACAGTGTAGACCTTACAAATGCTTACTTACGAGCCCCTAACCAACAATGTAGTTTTAAAAAATTCTAAAAAGAATAAGAGATAAAAGTAACWAGTCATTAAAGCAGCAGTGAAATAACAATAGCAAGACTARATACAGGGAGGTACCGATACAGGGTKAATGTGCAGGGGCACCGGTTATTTGAGGTAGTATATACATTTACGTAGAGTTATTAAAGTCACTATGRATAGATGACAGAGAGTAGCAGTGGTGTAAACCATTCTGTTCTTCAACAGCACACCATTGACCACCGACAGCTCTGCACTTAGTGGGAAGTACTGCTTACAAGAGCCTTTTTGCCAGTCATTTTCCAGATTATGGATCACCTTGCAAAGAATGAGTCTCTTCAGCTATTCTCCTTAGTTGCTGCTCAGAAACAGGAAGTGACTCCATGACCATATCCACATGCAAGGCAATGTGGATGAGACGGGAGAAATGGAAGGATGTGCAGACCCTCATACCTGGGAAGAAGGAGATGATAGGTGACCAGGTTGATGAAACTCAGGATCTGGAATGGTCCTATGTAGCAAGCTTCCGCGAGTCTACTTTAAGGGAAGATCACAGGTGGACAGCCACACCCGTTGACCCAGTCGGAGGAGACGAAGAGGCCTTCGGTGCCGTTTTGCCTGGTGTTGGTGTCAGGCAGAGGAGCAGAGCAAAGAAGATTGCGCTCTGATCCAGGGGGGGTGAGCCCGAAGTGACACTCGAATGGCGATAGTCCAGCAGTGTGTTGTGAGCATACTCTGCCCAGACGAGGAACTTGTGGGTGGAACCCCGAGGAGAGAGACACCGACAACAGGGAGCAGAAGGATTTCCAATACRGTGTGACAAACTGGGGCCCACGATCCAAGACAATATCCRGGAGAAGTCRGTGTAGTCGAAAGACATGGGTAATCATGAGATCAGCTGTCTCCTTCGCCGAGGGCAACATGGGTAAGGCGATGAAATGGGCTGCCTTGGAGAACCGATCGACGACCACAAGGATAGTGGTAAGCCCTTGGGATGGAGGTAACCCTGTGATAGTCTACGGACAGGTGGGACCAGGGCCGGCTGGGGACGGGCAGAGGTTGGAGCAATCCAGCCAGTCGCTGTCATGAAGACTTGTTTCGGGCACAGGTAGAACAAGCCACAACAAAGGATCTCATCCTCAATCATGTTGGGCCACCGGAATTTCCGCCTCAGGAATACCAGTGTCCGATTAACCCCTGGATGCCCAGTTAATTTAGAGGAGTGTCCCCATTGTAGTACTRGGGAACGGGCTGATTGCGGAACGTAAAGTCTGTTAGTGGGTCCCCCACCAGGGTCAGGTTCTCGGMTCTGGGCTTGTCGGACCGTGGTCTCAATACTCCATATCACAGGGGCCACAATGCAGGAGCTGGGGGTGATAGGCTCGCTGTCCCTCTCCTAGTTAGAGACATCTGCTTCTTGGATCCTGGGKAATAGGCTAGTGTAGAACCTGTTAAAAAACAGAGCCCACCTAGCCTAGCGAGCGTTTAACATCTTGGCTTCTTGGAGACCAAGTTCTTATGGTCTGTTCAGATCACGAAATGATGAGGTACCCCCTCCAACCAGTGTCTCCACCCCTCAAGGGCCCACTTAAKTGCCAAGAGCTCCCGGTTGCCTACATCGTAGTTGCTTTCCCCAGGTGTGAACAGCTTGGAGAGGAAGGGGCATAGTTGCAGTTTCTTGTCCTCTTCGTTCCATTGTGAAAGGACCGCCCCTGCCCCGGTGCGTCCACCTCTACCACAAAGGGACGAGTAGGATCAGGATGAACGAGGATGTGTCCGGAGGTGAAATGTCCCTTGAGCGCCATGAATGCCCTGTCAGCCTTGGGGACCAGCAAAAATGGGTCTGGGGACTTGCAGGTTAGGACCGTGAGAAGCGCTGCCACCGCACCAYAGTTGCGTATAAAACACTGTGTATATTGGCAAACCCGAGGAACCCCTGGACCGGTTTGAGTGAGGTGGGACAGGGCCAGCCGGTGACCGCTTTAAGCCTCACGGGATCCATTTGGAMGCCTGCGGTAGAGATAATGTGACCCAGGAAGGAAACTTGGGATACATGGAACACACACACTTCTCTATCTTGACATATAGTMGACTCTGCAAGAGGCGTCTCAGGACTTGGCGGACATGCAGTATGTGTTCCAGAAGGGTTTTGGAGAAGATCAAGATGTCATCGAGGTAAACAAAGATGAAACGATTCAACATAACCCTAAGAGTGTCATTGACCAATGTTTGAAAGACTGCTGGTGAGTTTGATAAWCCATGACTAAATACTCATAGTGGCCACTAGGGGTGTTTAAAGTAGTTTTCCACTCATCTCCTTCCCTGATTCTCACCAGATTGTAAGTGTTGTGGAGGTCCAGTTTGGTGAAGAATTGGGCCCCTTGGGCCAACTCCAAGGCAGCGTACATCAGGAGTAGGGGGTAACGATTCTTGATTGTAATTCGGTTCAGCCCTCTGTAATCGATGCAAGGACACAGGCCTCCATCCTTCTTACCCACGAAGAAGCCTGCACCAGCTGGGGATGTAGAYGGATGAATGAAACCTGCCTCCAGCGACTCCCAGTGTAATTGTCCATGACTACTGCTTCAGGGGTCGAGAAGGAGTACAGATGGCCCCGGGGAGGTGTAGAGCCAGGTAGGGGTTCTATGGCACAGTCGTATGGACAATGAGGGAGAAGGGTGGCTGCTTGCCTCTTATTGAAGGCCTCCCAGAGGTTGAAGTATTTGGCAGGGAGAGCAGAGAAGTCTTGGACTTCAATGGATGCAGGAGGATGTGGCGAGGCTCTTTGTGGGGGTCTTAGACATTTAGTCTGGCAGTCCTTACCCCTGTCAAGTAGGTGTCCCGTTGACCGGGAGAATAGTGGGTTATGTAGCGCTAGCCAGGGGCACCCTAGGATAAGGGGGTTCTCGGGAGCAGTGATCAAAAGAAAACTAAGAGTCTGAGTGATTCACCCCTACCTGCAGTAGAATGGGCTTGGTCTGATATTCCACCTGACCGGAGCCGATGGGCCATCCATTAAGGGCTTGAATCTGCAGAGGGATGGGACATTTCACGCAAGGGATTTGTAATTCTCTGGCGGRGTCTTGATCAATGAAATTATCCGCGGCCCCGCAGTCCATGAAGGCTTGAATCTGTTGCTGACGGTTGTCCCAGTGGAGGGTTGCAGATAGTGACAGATGGTGACTGGGTAGCCAGCTCGTCAGGGTCTCCCCTTGTCCTGGCAAGCCCTGGCGTTTTCCCGTCAGCTCTGGGCATGCAGCACGGAACTGGCCAAGACTGCCGCAGTAGAGGCAGCAGCTTTCGCACATAGTTTGGGTTCCTGTGGGCTCAGACATTTGCATCAAAACTGCATGGGCTCCTCCATGCTGTGCTCGGGTGGCTTGGGGTGCTCAGGAAACCAGGATGCTGGAGTGGTGTCAAAAGGGTGCTGTCTCACACAATCCCGGATGCGGTTGTCAATCCTGATTGCTAGCGTTATCAGAGACTCGAAGTCCTCTCCCAGTTTCTGAGCGGCCAGTTCATCCTTGGAGTTAGACAGTCCTTGGTTGAAACCAGTTACGAGTGCCTCAGTATTCCACCCACTCTCGGCGGCAAGGGTGCGGAACTCAATGGCGAAATCAACCACTGGTCTGGCCCCCTGGCAAAGTCTGAACAGTCGGCTGGCTGCTTCTCYTCCGCCAACTGGGTGGTCGAAGACTCGAAGCAACTTGGCAGTGAAGGCTAATATGGAGCTGCAGGATGCTGTCTGCAATGTGGAAGCAATTGTTGCTTTTCCTGCTCCCACGACTCGCCGCCAGTTGCGCAGATTCCTGGGAATGTTCGGGTACTATCGTACCTTCTGTAAGAATTTTTTGATGGTAGTAGCTCCCCTTACATCTCTGCTCAGTCCCAAAGTACCATTTAAGTGGTCCCAGGACTGTAACTATGCTTTTGAATCCGCCAAAGCACTACTTTATAATGCCCCAGTGCTTGCAGCCKCCAACTTTGACAAACCTTCTAAGTTGAAGGTAAACGCTAGTATAGTGGGGGTGGGTACGGTTCTCTTGCAGGAAGATGAAGAGGGAATGGATCGGCCTGTCAGTTTCTTCTCCCGTAAGTTCAGCTCGTGTCAGTCCAGGTACTCCACCATTGAACAAGAGATGCTGGCTTTATTGCTAGCTTTAAAGTTTGAGGTATATGTGGGCTCCAGTGCCTTGCCTGTACTGGTCTTCACAGACCATAATCATTTAGTGTTTCTTAGGCAAATGTACAATCAGAACCACCGCCTTATGCGGTGGGCTCTGATTGTACAGGGATACAATATACAGATTAACTATGTGAAGCGTTCGGCAAATGTGGTTGCCAACGCTGTATCACAGGTTTAGTAACTGGGGATGCGTGTTGGTTTTGGAAGTTTGCAGGTTTTGGGGTTGGGGTGTTACGTTCCCCAGTTTCTTTGTTGTTTTTGGTTTGTATGTGTATATGTTTCAGGATSGCTTCCTGGATTCCAAGCAGCTGATTGGTTGGCCCCATTGCAGATTGGAGGTCTGATCCCGCCCTCTCGTTAGGGGATACAGCTGTCGGCAATTACAAACTCCTTCTCCAGCTGGATCAAAGCCGGTATTCCTTTGTTAGGAGGSAGAGATTCTATGTATGTGCTGTGTTCGTTGTGGGTCTGTATAATTTGTTGTAAAATATTTTGTWGCCGGTCCTGCAGAGGTATGTGTATGTCAAAAGGACTTTTTGGGATTATTGAAACTGTTCGTTTTAAGTTAGTAATCATTCTGTTTTTGTTCCCAGGGGGAAAGGGGAAGGCACCTTGGGAGTGTTTAGGCAAGAAGCCTGCGGGCATACATATACCCGTAGTATGGACCACCCCCTGTATTTTGGTTAGCGRGCCAGGTGGCGTTAAGAATAAGTAAGTAGTGGGTAGGTAGGAMAGGGSGCTCTTTAACTTTTACTTTCTTTGGTTCTGTCCAGACCCTTTTCCCCACTTTACCGTGTGAAGGAAATAAATTCCCTGTTAACTGTAAAATTCTCTGCCATCCTTACCCGCACATACAGTCACATACCTCTTTCACTCCACGGGGAGTTGAGTGTAGAAGGGTGTTGCGTTCCCTCCTCCAAGAGGTGTGCGTAACACAGCCATTGCCCACACCAGGGCCTTGCCCGAGAGTAGAGAGATGATGTAGGCGATCATGGCCCGATTGGTGTGGAACAAGGAGGACTGTAGCTCGAGRACCGAGTGAGYAAACCCATACATCCTCCCGGGTGGKCGTCATACCGCTCGGGGGCTGGGATCTTGGGTTCCCGGTACAGGTTCCCTGGAGGAACRARGGCAACACCTGTAGCACTCGGCGATGAGACTTGGGCATTGGCTCCTCRTGGGTTGGGGGCGTGCCGTGGCTGACAGGAATRGGTAAGTGCCCAGAGGGTCTCTGAGATTTGGGAGAGTTGTTCTTGCTGCCGTCCCAACAGTGCTCCTTGATGGGTTATGATGTTCCTGATCTGAGTGATCTCTGCTGGGTCCATATTTTGGGCAGAAGCTTGCTGTGACGTGGTGAGGTTGGTCCCAGGTGCAGAGAATGGACCAGAAGAGGAATCAATGATTTAGGATAAATGTAAATACTTTACTAAAAATAAGGTAACAGAAGGATCACTGTAATACTGAGATAAAAAAATAAAAAAATACTCAGGTGACAAACACACATGGCAACCAAAATCAAGTTTCTGCAAACAAGGACAGAAAACACACCTCTTTTGAAGGGGAAATCATAGTTGTAATAGACCATGTGAGAGACGCAGACTCGGTCTCAACCTTTAAGTCTTTACTGAAGACTCATCTCTTCAGTGGGTCATATGTTTGAGTGTAGTCTGGCCCAGGAGTGTGAAGGTGAACGGAAAGGCTCTGGAGCAACGAACCGCCCTTGCTGTCTCTGCCTGGCCGGTTCCCCTCTCTCCACTGGGATTCTCTGCCTCTAACCCTATTACAGGGGCTGAGTCACTGGCTTACTGGTGCTCATTCATGCTGTCCCTAGGAGGGGTGCGTCACTTGAGTGGGTTGAGTTACTGACGTGATCTTCCTGTCTGGGTTGGCGCCCCCCCTTGGTTTGTGCTGTGGTGGAGATCTTTGTGGGCTATACTCGGCCTTGTCTCAGGATTGTAAGTTGGTGGTTGAAGATATCCCTCTAGTGGTGCGGGGGCTGTGCTTTGGCAAAGTGGGCGGGTTATATCCTTCCTGTTTGGCCCTGTCCGGGGGTATCATCGGATGGGGCCACAGTGTCTCCTGACCCCTCCTTTCTCAGCCTCCAGTATTTATGCTGCAGTAGTTTATGTGTCGGGGCGCTAGGGTCAGTCTGTTATATCTGGAGTACTTCTCCTGTCTTATCCTGTGTCCTGTGTGAATTTAAGTATGCTCTCTCTAATTCTCTCTTTCTCTCTTTCTTTCTCTCTCTCGGAGAGACCTGAGACCTAGGCCCATGCCTCAGGACTACCTGGCATGATGATTCCTTGCTGTCCCCAGTCCACCTGGCCGTGCTGCTGCTCCAGTTCAACTGTTCTGCCTGCGGTTATGGAACCCTGACCTGTTCACCGGACGTGCTACCTGTCCAGACCTGCTGTTTTCAACTCTCTAGAGACAGCAGGAGCGGAGAGATATTCTTAATGATCGGCTATGAAAAGCCAACTGACATTTACTCCTGAGGTGCTGACTTGCTGCACCCTCGACAACTACTGTGATTATTATTATTTGACCATGCTGGTCATTTATGAACATTTGAACATCTTGGCCATGTTCTGTTATAATTCCCACCCGGCACAGCCAGAAGAGGACTGGCCACCCCTCATAGCCTGGTTCCTCTCTAGGTTTCTTCCTAGGTTTTGGCCTTTCTAGGGAGTTTTTCCTAGCCACTGTGCTTCTACACCTGCATTGCTTGCTGTTTGGGGTTTTAGGCTGGGTTTCTGTACAGCACTTTGAGATATCAGCTGATGTAAGAAGGGCTATATAAATACATTTGATTTGATTTTTGATTTGATTTGTCTCTAGGTTGGTGTCTGCTGCCCTCTGGTGACCGGTGGAACCAAGACAAATTGTCCATATCCAAAACACGCTGAATAACTTTCATATCTGTGGGATTAGCCATCTCCCTCATCGCTTTGACCTTAGCATGATCAGGCTGCACAACCTCCGAGGACAGCTTATCCCCAAGAAATGTGATTTCCTTCACACTGAACTGACATTTAGCTCGAGTAAGCTTCAAACCATGCTTCTGAACCCTCTGCAGAGTATTTTCCAGCTGCTCATTGTGTTCCTGAATAGTGGACCCCCAGACCTCAAAATCCTCCACATTCACTCGAACTACGTCTAACCTCTCAAACTCCCTCTAACACTTTCCATGGCCTTGTGAAAGAGCAAAGGGGCAGATCTTATGCCAAAAGGTAACCACTTAAAGGAATATCTTCCAAAGGGGGTATTGACAGTACAAAGCTAGGTGCTGGCTGCATCCAACCTCACCTGCCAGAATCCATTTGAAGCATCCAACTTGGAGAACTAATGTGTGCCAGCCAGTTCACACACTATCTCCTCCCTCTTAGGAATCTAAAAATGCTCCCTTTTGATACATTTATTAAGGTCCTTGGGGTCCATACCGACTCTCAGATCTCCATTAGTTGTGTACATTCGCATAACAAGTCCTAACAACTCACATGCTGTATCCCCCAAAAGAGAATCATGACCTTCTGGTACAATCACACACATAGGTGTGTGGTTTCTTGTTCTCCCCTTTACAGTTAGCCGACATGAACCTTTAGTCTCAATTGCTTGGCCATTGTATGCTTAGCGAGCCACAGCCTTATGCATGATGACTGGTTTGTGCTTTAACTCATAAAAATCCCTCATTGATTAGGTTGGCTTTAGCTCCTGTATCCAGCTTTTAAGGTCAAAATTGTACCATTGACCACGAGTGGTACAACCCAGTGGTCACTAGCTACAGTATGGACCTGTGATGGTTCTTGCCCATCCTCCATCCAATCCACAGTGCCCACAAACAAATCACTTTGTTCATTCTCCTCCTTTTCAATGGTGTGAACATTTGGTCTCCCATACTTTGCAAAACACATAATTCCAAAATGATTTTTTCCCTTTCATTCCTAGCAAATTTTTCCAAAGGCAGGACACTTCCTGGCCTGGTGCCTGGTGCCACACCTGTTACAATCATATTGCTTGTGAATCCTTTGCTCATAGCGCCCCCTTGTGTACTTATCTACAAAATCCACTGCTGCGCTTTCTACAACCATAGCAGTTTGCTTGTGTGGAGCTAAAGGTTTTAATATGCAATTGTGCCAGCTCATTCGCCTGGCATATTTTTACTGCACTGTCCAGATGTAACTCACAATCTTTCTCGAACTCTGGAGTCATTTATAACAAACACAATCTGATCTTGACGCATAGATGAGGTTAGGTCTACAAAGAATACACGTCTGTGCTTTTAATTTCAAATCTGTAAGATAGACGTCATACTTTTCACCTCGCTGTGGTATACGACAGAGAAACAGATAATGTTATCATTCTTCTTAGGTGAACAATATGCATCAGACTGATCCAGTACCTCCGCGAACTCGTGTTCATCCTCCTTATTTGCAAATGTGAAGGTATTGAATATATTGATCGCCTGTGGTCCCGCTATAGTAAGAAAGAGAGCAACTTTACGTTCACCCGGCTCATTTGTAACTCAAATGGCAGACATGTACGGCAAAAAACACTGCCGAAATGTTTTCCAATTCGCGCCCATATTCCCATCCAGGCTCAAAGCCTCTGGTGGCTTGATAACATACATTGCTCTTCCATAAACTTCAACATTCACAGAAAAAAAACACGATTTCCACACCTGGTACCATGTATTACTTTGTTAGTTACAGGGAACAGGGACAACCAGCACCATCAACCATAGTTAACTAGTTTTAATGTTATTCTGCATTGCCACATGTACCACAGGTGTCATAAAAGAGTGTCGTAAACCATCACTCAGAACCACATCAATACAAAATGAGTCTGTTAAGTTGAACTAAGCAAGATACTAAATCGTTCAGTTTACATCTTGCCTAAATTTTGCTTAGGCTACTGTAGACTATCGGGGGCTTTAGGCTGCCCACATCTAAGCAAACTATGGCAAAATTTTATTACAATAATAAACCCAGATTTTAGTCTTTAGCCTATGCCTATTGAAATGACAAGTCAAACTTGCAAATGTGCCATTTACACTGTAACTGTTTGTAGTCAACATCTGGCACATAATAATGGCACAATTGCCAGACAATAGCCTGACATTTGTTTTTTAAGTTTGCCCAAGTGTTTCTTGCTCAGAGATTGAGATCCTCTGTCCAACTTTCATCACTCAAACTCTCCTGTTGGATTTATATATAGTTATGCACATGTACAAAATAGATTTATTTACAATTATAAACTGGGTGGTTCGAGCCCTGAATGCTGATTGGCTGACAGCCGTTGTATATCAGACCGTATACCACGGGTATGACAAAACATGTATTTTTACTGCTCTATTACATTGGTATCCAGTTTCTAATAGCAATAAGGCACCTCAGGGGTTAGTGGTATATMGSCKATATACCACATCCCCACGTGCCTTATTGTTAATTATAAACTGAGTTCGAGCCCTGAACGCTGATTGGCTAAAAGCCGTGGTATATCAGACCATATACCARGGYTATGACAAAACATGTATWTTTACTGKTCMAWTACATTGGTATCCYGTMTCTAATAGCAATAAGGCACCTCAGGGGTTAGTGGTATATMGSCKATATACCACATCCCCACGTGCCTTATTGTTAATTATAAACTGAGTTCGAGCCCTGAACGCTGATTGGCTAAAAGCCGTGGTATATCAGACCATATACCATGGATATGACAAAAAATTACGAGTTTATAAAAGCAAAAAAGGCACACTGGGGGTTTGTGGTATATGGCCAATAAACCATGGCTAATGGTGCAGGAACGCCCTGAATTACAGGCTGCAGTTGCACGCTATTGACACAGGCTAGCACACACCAAGCCCAGCACAGGCTAAAACCCAGCTTGAGGGGGCTCCAGTTTAGTGTTCTGTTGTGTGATGCCCAAATGTAAAAAAAAATATTGTACACTGCCAATGATGAAGACTTTTAAAAGACAAATAAGTGCATGTGACATGAGACAGTTTCTCTTGTAAAAATATATGTATGATAGTACCAAATTGGTTGTCTTTATAGACAAGGTATCACATTCAGTCAATACAAACTGAAATCCATGAGCATACAAAATATTCATTCAATAGGCCTACACATACTTATAAAGAACATACAACTAAACAAAAACTAAATCAGGAAGCCAGAACGGTTACCGAACCAATTGTCAGGAAGTCGGCATGTAAGCTGAAGCATCTTTTTTTGGTAGCATCGAACGTGGGTGGCAGAATCATGGTCACAGGGATGGATGTGGGCAGCCTACACGGGGCCAATATTTTTACCCGCATTAGCCCACATCGAGCCAATGTTGGCATGTTTACTGGGAAAAGATGGGGTTATTTCAGGCAGAGTAAAGGCTACCCTCACTAGATATGGGCTGCCCACACTGGGCAAATGCCTTAGGGGCCAACGTGGAGCTGATGAGCAAAGGCATATTAGCCCAATGTTGGCAGCTTACATGGGGCCAATATTTTAGCCCGCATTAAGCTAAATAAAACAGGCTGAGGTAAATAAGTACAGTCGCTAGCAATGTCAATCTAAAAACAGCTTCAATAATGTATTCCTATTTAACAACATTTTCTTATATAAAGACAAATATACAGTAAAGAAAGTGTTCTATTTCCAGTCTTTTCGGTCTTCTGAAACAGTAGGTAGTCAGCTGGTCGTCACCGTCAAAAACACCGTCCCTGGAGAGCGATTCTGATGTAATACTTTTGTGTGGACTGAGCGAGTGCTTGTGAGGTGTCACGAGAATTATGTTCTCAATGTTCATAACCCAAATAAATTATACTACTCAGTCTGCAACCCAGAATTTGTAAGATACTGGTCGAATGAAACAGACGGAGGCCCAGCTATGACAGTCAAAATGTTTATTCACGGGCGCGCTCCTTCGTTGTACAAAACCGTTCATTTTATACTAGCTCCTTACGCACATACTTTTGCACACAAACAGTAGATATCATACACACATACATACACACGAACAGTAGGTATCCTACGCACATACTGTATCAATACCCAGCCGACAAAGATTAGGGACCGTGAGAAGCACCCCCTGTCCTTTCCCAAATCTCTCAGCGGCCCCTAGCCAAGGTCGGCACCGAATCTTGCTCAGACAGTCTGTGTTTAAGATACTATAGAGACATATTGTACAGATATATTGTTTTACCCTAATTCTGACTAAAACTACACACATCCTTTATTATAATTTTACTGACTAAGACTACACACATCATTAATAATAAGTTGATGATTCTAATGTATTTCATTGATGATTCTAATCAATTACATACAATTATATAGTTTCAGGGTGGAATAATCTAGTCATTCATTTAAACATATAAATTCCATCAACATGAGGTGAAATAGAATTAGAACTGCCTGCGTCCTCCGTGACCGCAACGAGGTAAAATAGAGCCAAGCAACCAGCATAGCAACGGACGCTTTGATTCATTCCTTAGGCCGGTCAGAATTTTGCAAGCTCTAGCAACAGCCCCATCAACGAAAGCTAGAACTCATTGAATCCCATTGTGACGCAGGGAGGTGGACACTTTTTGGCAGGAGGACACTATTTGGCATGACAGGCCCACTTCGTGCCAATGTGGGCATGTTCGCTGGGTACAGTGGCGACCCGTCATTTAGGGCAGGTGGGGCACTATATCTACCGTAGCTTTGATTGGACTGATCATGTCAACATCATACTTTCAAAATCTTACTTAGCAAGCTAGACAAGCAGTCATCATCATGAATCAAGTCGACAATCTACTGGCAAATCCTTGTCAATCCTTGTCATATGAAGAGAAATTATAGATAAAAACGTATCGGTGCTCATCGGCCATAACAAGTTGGGAATTGCAAATTCAACAATGCGTGGTTTGGAAAGAATCAGTGGCTAACTGCAACCATTGAAAAGCAATCATCTAGCCTGCTATTCAGAGAAGGTGGTCCAAGTCTGGGTTTAAGGATCTCTTTTCCAAGCTTTAAAGGATAAACATTCACATGCAACACCATGGGCAAGGAAAGGTTGAATACATTGGCCATGCTGTCAATCCAGCATGACTTCTGCAGCGTTCATAACAACTGGAAACTCGGAACTGGGAAATCTCAGACTTCAGTGAGTTCAAGACAACTAGGAACTCCACTGACTGGCAAGAAGCCTTGTGGTTAGAGCGTTGGGACAGTAACCGAAAGGTTGCAGGATCGAATCCCTGAGCTGACAAGGTAAGAATCTGTCATTCTGCCCCTCAGCAAGGCAGTTAGCTGCTGTGGATGTTGATTATGGCAGCCCCCTGCACCTCTATGATCCAGAGGGGTTGGGTTAAATGTGGAAGATGCATTCAGTTGTACAACTCACTAGGTATCCCCCTTTCCCTATTCAAGTGAGCACAACAAGGTGAGTCCAAAAATGTATTCTATGCTGCTGCATACATTATATAATATGCCAGGGAGATATGTATACTGTAGATAAGAAAGTAATACTAAATACTACTGTTAGAAGCCCATGTGCCTCACCCTAATAATTTGGTCTCTTTCCCCCTCATAACTTAACCAACTGTTCTGACTTGGTGGTGCATATGTAGCCTATAGCCTGTTTTAGAGAAATATCATCATCGAATATTGTAAGAGATCTCATTGTCTGCTTATATGTCCCCTTTATTTATCCTACGGTTTTGACTTGGTGTACAGGGAGAATACTGTAAGAACGGCCCATTTTCTGAATTCTGTCGCTGTTCATTTCAAAAGTGCTGAACCAATAATTATATTGACTCACTCATTAATGTCTGAATATCCGCTCATCATTCCCTTATGCCATAGTTTGTACATCTCAATTGTCAGTAGAAACCACATTTGTTTAAGCAAGTCAGCCATATCAGCTATGGTTTTGTTTAAAAGTAGTAAATGAGGCTGAATGAACTCTTCGCTGCCAGACAATGTTCCACTGATAGCCAGGTGTAGCAGTGGTAAGTATTCACTCTATAGTGCTGAAAATAAAGCTCTGCTGTTGGGAAAGCTTTATGTAGGCTCTAACAGTTTGTGGGCACCGTTTGTTACCGTTTTAGTGCAATAAAAGGATTGTTTAGGGTTGGGTTGTGTAGTGGCTTTGCTGGCATGCATCTAAACAAAATTGTTGGGCCTCAACAAGATTTAGGCTACATGCTAAAATCGCCACTGGCTGTGTACACAGTACATCTTAATTATGTTCAAAGACCTGTGACAGGACACCATCCTGGGATCATCAAACGACAACACAGAGTCAAGCTCCATCTTAAATAATGAGGAATCCGTAAGGGGCACACACCGACGCTCGCCGATTCTGTCTGCTTCACTTTCTGCTCCGCTTTCTGCAAATGAATGATTTGGTGGTTATCAAACACTTATCAAAACATCTGCATAGGTGGCACAGCGAGGAGGGCTGGAAATCAATTGGCTCTGCCTCTTCAGATATGACCCAAAAAGAGAGTGAGAGAGATCAGAGAGAGAGAGAAATAAAATGGAGGGAGAGAGAAATAAAAAGGGTAGATAGAAAGACTACTGTGCATGATCTGAGGCTCGTTTGTTCCCTCAAATGTGACACAAAACCTGCGATGCTTCTTCTTGTTTCAGGTCCATCCCTATTGAGCTGTGGGATAAAAGTCATCATGCCTGTTTGACCCACCAGGGGCAGTTATAAACTGGGAACACAAGGCGACAAACTGCAATAATGCTGTGTTCGTAACCAAGTGGGAAGTGGGAATTTATACATACGACTGGGAAAAATCCACTTGAACAGCCCTCCAACTGTGGGAAACTTGTCTATCATCCAGAGCTCCCACATGCTGACTTCTGGTGTACAATACAATGCCCCATCTTGACAGTCAGACGCACTCTGAAGGCCTCTTGTCATTGCCATAAAATTACTCTGATTTTTGTGCTAATGTTTTGCATCCGACAGACAATACCTGCTGCAGAGATTTTTTACAACCATTCTTCTGTTATTTTTTATTCATTCTGAGCTGCTCCTGTGAAGCAAAGGAAGGGCTTTGAGGTTTGCCAGTTAAGATTAACATTGCCTGGAGGAGTTTCAGACTAGTTGTATAAAATGTGTGATGGCAAGTCTCCATGGTTTGTTAACTGTAACGAGACATATGCAGTGCCGTGAAAAAGTATTTCACCCCTTTCTGATTTTCTCTATTTTTACGTAATGGGACCCTTGTCGTCAAAAAAGTTATACTTTTGACTCATCTGTCCAGAGAAAATTCTTCCAAGAGTCTTGATGATCATCCAGGTGCTTCCAGGTGCTTTTTGGCAAACTTGAGCAAACTTTTTGAACAAGATGGGTCCCATTATGTCTGGAGCAAGACAATTATGCAGCAAGACAATGATCCAAAACACACAATCAAGTCTACGTGAAAATGGCTAAAAACCTACATATTTCAAGTTTTGGAATGGCCTAGTCAAAGTCCAGACTTAATCCCAATTAAGACTTGAAACGAGCATTTAATGCTTGAAAACTGACAAATGTTGCTGAGTTAAAGCAGTTCTGCATGCAAGAGTGGGCCGAAATTCATCGACAGCCACGTGAGAGACTGATCAACAACTACAGGAAGCATTTGGTTGCAGTCATTGCCGCTGAAGGTGGCACAACCAGTTACTGAGTGTAAGGGGGAAATTACTTTTTCACACAGGGCAATTGGGTGTTTCATAACTTTGTTTAATAAATATTTGTAAACTCAGGTTCCCTTTATGTAATATTAGATGTTGTTTGAAGATCTGATAACATTCATTATCAAAAATAGAGAAAATCTAAAATGGGGCAAATACTTTGTCACAGCACTGTAGTCGTGTTTAATGTAAACTCTCACGGCTCCTTGGATATAAAATATTGTTAAACGGACAGACTTGCCATCCAAATTTAAATTCAAGAGGAACGCTGGGTGGAGTCATATTTTTCTTAGGAATTAAAAGCAATGTTCATATGCATATGTGATTATAGCATCAGGCCAACTTATTGATCATCATCAGCATCACCACAGTAATCATCATCATTGCCCTATCCATCCAACATTGTAATGACAGGGATGGGTTTGGTGATGATACATCGCTTCCAAAAGTTACAAAATAAGGATAACCTTCAGTTTACAAAACAAACTATTTCTGTCCTTGGTCACGTGCAAAGTGTTCGACCTTTAACGTCACTTCAACCAAACTACAGGAAAACGTCATTCTATATACCACCATTGATTGGACGCGACTACTACTTGCAGATCTTTCTGATTTGTGATTGGCTCAACCTCACGGTCTTGCCGCTGGGTTACTCGGCTCCTTCAGTTTGTGTTATCACTAAAAATGGCGAGTTGGTGTGTACGAGCTGTAAGACAGAGTTACTATGTTGCGGCATCGCCTTCATTAATAAGGTAATACATTGTGTGCTTTATAATATGTTTGTTCAGATCATTGTAACGTTGTCGTGTGTGAAGTAACTAGCTAGCTTGTGCCATTTGCTATCACCCTTGGTGCTTGCTAGCTATGTAACGTTTCAACATGTCATATGCTGCTTTCATAATGGGAGCACATTTCTTATAGGAAAGCAAACTGAATGAAATGTTGAACATAAAAAAAATAGTTGAATCCTATGAGGCTGTTAAAAGAATTAACTAGTATAGCTAACTCAATCTACTAACGTAGCTGGCTAGCTAACGTTAGCTAGTTAAACAACCTTGCTTTCATGAACTAACGTTAGCAGGTTTAACGTTATGCTCAGCTAGTCACAATGCTGCCAAGTCAGATGGCTTACCTACTAAAACGCCACAATATACTTCGCCCATGTATTGGCAAAGTAGAGCACATGCAATCAGAGAGATTCACCAAATGGGAGATTGACAAGTTGAAAGAAGCCATGACCATGGGGAGGAAACATTTAAGGCACGTGCCACCAATTAACGATTTGCCTGATGACGCATACACTTAAAGTAGTTGCAACCATTGCTACACACTTACATTCATTTACAAGAATACCAGTAAACTAAAGTGACCACTGCATAAACAGCTGAAGTTCTGTTGTGTATCTAACCCATTTCCCTCTGTTCTGTTAGGGCATCCCCGCGGCTCCTATGCACAGCAGCTCATCAGAAGAGTGGCCAGGGGTCGGAGGAGGACCAGAAGGCTGAGCAGAGCCCTGCAGAGAAGGCCTTGGTCGAGGAGAAGGGTCAGCTGGAGGAGCAGCTTAAAGAGGTCACGGTGAGTCTGGCTCCAGGGTGAAGTTTCCCTAGGTACAGATCTAGGATAAGCTTCCCCTCCTCCAATCCAACCTTAAGCATTAGGGGGAAACACAACACTGACCCAAGATCAGTGTCTAGGAGGGGGATCTTCACCCTACTCCTGGGTCACTACACCAGCCACTACATAGACTCGGTTCCAACATCCACGCTAGCTCCCGACTGGTACAGCGGTCTAAGGCACTGCATCTCAGTGCTAGAAGCGTCACTACAGACCCTGGTTCGATTCCAGACTGTATCACAACAGGCTGTGATTGGAGTCCCATAGGGCGGCGCACAATGGGCGCAGCGTCATCTGGGTTTGGCCAGGGTAGGCTGTCATTGTAAATACGAATTAGTTCTTGACTGACTTGCCTAGTTAAATAAAAACAAAATGCTCCCCTAGAATGAAGCCTGCTTACATTCCTACTGGTATACTAGTATGGACATTGAAAGGTATACATAGACTCGTATTTACACTGTTGCTGTGATGTCATCCTGGCTGAATTTTTAAGTCAGAAGAGCTTTGAGAAAAATATCTGCTCATGGGGTCTCTGTGTGGTCTCAGAATTAGTGTGGTTGTCTCGGTCTACAGGACAAGTACACGCGGTCTCTGGCAGACATGGAGAACCTCAGGACGAGGAGTCAGAAGATGGTGGAAGACGCAAAGAAATATGGTGACTTGATGTTTGCATATTTATTTGTCTCACCAGTGCAGACAGAGCAGACAGACATACTTATAGGTGGTATTTAAAACCATAATTTTGGTTCATTGACAGCAAGGAACACAGTATAAAGTTAATATGTAGGCATATTGCATATTGCATGATGTTGTGGTGTTCAGTCTGTTTTTCAGAATACAGAATGCATCTCTCTTTTCTTCCCACACCTATCAGGAATCCAAGGCTTCTGCAAAGACCTGCTGGAGGTGGCGGACATCTTGGAGAAGGCGACGGAGAGCGTGCCCAAGGAGGAGGTGACCTCTCAGAAGAACCCCCACCTGAAGAACCTGTACGACGGCCTGGTGATGACGGAGACGCAGGTCCAGAAGGTCTTCGCCAAGCACGGCCTGTTCAAGCTCAACCCCGACGGAGGGCAGAGGTTTGACCCCTATGAGCACGAGGCAGTTTTTCACGCCCCCGTGGAGGGTAAAGAGCCTGGCACGGTCGCCATAGTAACCAAGGTGGGCTACAAGCTCCATGGGCGCACCCTCCGGCCGGCGCTGGTGGGCGTGGCCAAAGCCCCTTAAAAAATAGATTCATTGCGACCGTGATGTTGTTGCCTGGGCGACGGATCGCCTTGGGTACAGCAGGCTGGTCAGAGCCCCCTCCCCCAACCACCTAACGTTGCCTCAAAGAGGCAGGAATCCAACTGGAACTGATATCATTACCATGGACGACATCATCACACAGCCTGTTTTGACTGTGCATATCGATTCTCCACCCTTCTCCGGAAGTGTGCACTTGCTCACTCCCCGTCATGAATTGAAAAGCATTGTTGGTATAAGCATTGGCTGGAGGGAGTTTACGTCGTCTTTAAATCCATGACAGGGAGTGTGCAAGTGCAGATAATTGGGACAGAACCCATGTATATGCCTGGAGCAAATATGTTTTAACAGAAATAACACATGTAATGGTATGTAGAGCACAGAACCAGTTTCATGCAAGTTCTTTCAGTCATCGGGGTCAGATTCCATTCTTCTCTTTGTCCAGTCATTGTAATTATTGTGTTATGGATGGGAGAATGTAATGGATCTCATTGATTATAGAGCAAACTGTTGTCTTCACTATCATTGGAGAACTATCATAACTCTCGTACAATTGAATTTAAAATAATGACATTTTTCCTGTAAGATGAGCTGTCTTTGGCACAACTTAACCCTGTATATTGCTGTTTTAGTATTGCTTCCAGGAACACTTTTACATGTACTGTATACTTCATTTTCATAAATGATGTCTAGACAAATTGATTATTGTTCAGGTACAGTAGGACACTGACTATGGTGGTCAAATTGATTACAGATTCACCTGAGATAAGCAACATGATGTTGAACCTCTGATGTAATAATTCCGGACTTCACTGTTTTGGCAGATGTCGACAGCATAATACTGATTGAGTTTATCCAATAACTATTTGAACTGAACATTATAGTGAGTGAGTGTCACAGCAGCATTTAAATAAACAGATTTACTTTGAATCAGAAGTCCCCTGATTTTATTGCTTTCGATTTGACTATTACCCTGTAGGTAGAAGGCTTCCTAAATGTAGAACACTCAAACTATCAGCGATATTACCACATACTCACCCGATGCTGTAAAAATTAACCAAGGAAGCCATAGAAGTATAAAGTATTTGCACTTTTAATACAAAACATCCTGTGCAACCACAAAGAATGGGCCATCAAAAATTCCCCCTCAACATTTTCGACCACTGAGTTGTCAACAAACGCTTTGACTTCCTAAGCATACTACTGATACACATGAACAGTTTAACAGCATACTACGACAACACACGCAAAAGGCTTAGAATGGTTCTCACTCGCATGTTTAAGATTTGTTTTTCATCTTTTTAAAGTTATAAAAAAGTTCCTGAAATAAAATACTGTACATTTCACAGGTCAGTATTAATATGTTCAATTTCTTACAAAAAAATCATGTACATTTGGTAAAATATTTTTGCAAAAAATTCCACAGAAACAAAATAAAACCTTTCTCCCCGCCCTCATAGAAAAGTCTTGATGTTTAGAAACAATTCAAATGGAAATAATTTATCAAGCCATTTAACCATAATGTACTGTTTACATCATTTAAAACACTTGGCTTCACATGCAAAAACAGGCAAAACACTCCCGTATGCTCGTATCAAATGGTAATGATGTTTCATAGAACAACAAAAGTGTAATTTCAACCACCTATAAAATGTTAGCTTTTGAACATGAAAAAGAGGCTGAAACAATTCAGAATGACATCTACTGATGGGAAGCTTTAGCTTAACTGTGAGTGTTTCCCTTGGTCATAAAATCTGTGCCATAGGTAAAATGGTTTGGCACAGCAATGTCACACCCTGATTATTAAACAAGGCTATGGGAAGCAGACTGTGTGTATTCATGTCTTTGAACTTTTTACAATGACAATGGTTGAAGTAGTTCGCTACTAGCTTTGACAGGAAATGAAATGAGAGACTGATAATAGGCACGGTCAACTTTAGAGGTTCTAGCCTAGACTGAACTCTGACCTCTCATGCTGACTTCTTACCACAGCCTGGGTCTCATTCAGTAGGCACCAAACGGAAGACAATAGGGTGAAACAGGGAGGGACCACCTGGCCTTGTCCAATAAGAAATTATTATTTGATGTTCTCTAATAAACATAACACTGGGCTGACCAGCCAGCTCCACCTCTGAACGCAGGGCAACTGGCTCCCTGCAGCAGAAACAGCAGTGAGGAATGGGGCTTTAGTTTTATGGCAAAATCCCTATCAGTAAAAAAGCACCAATATCCAAGAGTCAGTACATGGACAGGGAGAGGCGGAGGGAGGAAAATAGAACAAGAAGCAGCACAAAACGAAATCGTAATGCTTTGACAGAGATCGAGCTTGAACACTCCACTACTTCTTACGCCCACCCCTCGCTCTCCCAGCCTCAGCCCCACTTTTGTATTCCAACTCTCCCCGTCAACCGATGCCCATTCAAAACTCAATTTACATTTAAATGGCGCTCTCCTGCCACCTCTCTGATCGACACGCACAAAAGCCCTCGGCACCGCAGAGGAAATTGAAAAGAAATCATAGATGATGCCGTTATGGTTCAAAAACAGTTGTTTTCTCTTTAAACCAGATAAGGAGATATCTAGTCTTTGATTGTAAACCGTGCCGGTTGTTGCGACAAATAGAAATCTTCAGGTAGGCGATGCGAGAACCCAGGGGCCTTGTCAGTGTATGGATACTTTGAAGCTTATGGGGAAGCATAAATAAAATATATTGCTTTTATTACTTCTGTGGTATGATAAACATACTATGATGGGGACGCCCACAAGGCCTATACGTGTGACAAAGGAGCCTGGTGGGAGGAGCTATAGGAGGACAGGCTCCTCCGACCAGCCTCCATTGGTATGCGATCATTACATCTACTTCCCAGCGTCAAACTTGATACTCCTCAACACTGTTTCTATACACCCACACCACATCTATATCCCTGCAGTAGTTCACCTTTTCCATTTTAAACAGGCTAACTGGACGTCAGAAAGATAAGGTGCCAGTGGACACTTCAAAGTACCTGTGCTGGGAACAGACAATGGAAAACATCAATGTCTAATAGCAACCAAGCTTTCGTCCCTTTACTCTACCAGATTATTCCTGCCCTTTGATATTGTACTTGCAAGGCCATGTGATGTGTACAGTAGCCTATATGAATGCTGTGACTGTAAAACAAAACAAAAATATGAACCAAGAAGTTAGATTGAGCAAATGTAGCAGGTCTTCAAAACATTTAAATTTGACTTTACTCCCTTTGGATAAGTGAAACACTGGCAAACAAAAACAGCAAGCAACCGGTGATAAGAAGACAATAATCATGCACCACATATTCAGTCTGACAGGCCATCACACAGTTAACACCACAACATCCAAACCAAGGGGCTGGCAAACGTTACCTGTGATGGAACAGGGTAGTAAAAAAAACTAGTGATAGCCTATATGCTCATTTGGCAAACAAGAGATTTTTGATTTGTGCTTAAGGATTGTACGTATGTCATTGGTTAATGCCCATATTTAAACATTTAAAAGTTTATATCCTTCTTAGTGAATAGCCTACTAGAATCAGAAATCATGCAGGGGGATGGAACAGAATAGTGAGAGGTTAGGCTATTCCTCTCATAGTGCCAAATTCTGAGCCTGACATCCTAAGGTAGACTGCTACAAGAGTCAAAATGGAGATTACTGCAGTACTCTACGAGAGCGTTTGCTGCCAAATACTGACTCCTGTATGCTTTTGCCGGCCTTCATCTCTTCATGGGAAGAATAGGATGATATGCCCCCTGCGTTCCAGCACAGTGTGACTGTATTGCTGTTTGAATAGGCACTAACTTGTGCTCTCCAAAACGACATCCTGACCTAAAGGAAGCTAGCCTGGTCCCAGATCTGTTGGTGTTGTCTGGTCAATGACCATAGGAGTTGGCTAGACAGCACCAACTAATTTGGGACCAGGCTAAAAGGAAGCTGGAGGCAAACTATACGTAACAATTTATACTTTGAGAACAGCTTTGAAAACAGTGTTGTCTGGTTTGCCCAGCAGCATTAGGCGATCCTTCACTGGAGTTTCAATACAGAGACCCTGTATCATCTACCCATACGAATACATTATCATTCATATGGATTCAAATGCAAAAATATATATCTGTTCATCACTCTCCTGTAAATGGTATCCAAACTTTAATTTTTTTTAAGAAAGGGGAAATCCTTATTCTTTGCAATGTACATATTCACAAACAGTCCTGTGGTCGACGACGTTGGACAAAATGAGATAAAAGGTGGTAAAATCCAATAGTTTGGTCTATGTGGAGCTTACGAGTGCAAAATCTCACATCTAACAAGACACACCGAGACGCATCAATCCAACGGAGAACAGAGTCATGATCCTTCTTATAATCCTCAGTCCCCACAAACTCCATACACACATTGTTAGGACACTTCCCAGTCCAGTTCCTACAAACCCGATGGACTGTTAGGATATGTCTCGGGATATCCAGCCGCTCTCTGTGAGGAAGCTGAGGATGCGTTTCTTGAGCACCTTGTCCAGGTAGCTTGGCAGGCGGCTCTTGGAGGCGATGCCCTGGCGCTTCTGAAGGTGGTCCTTGATGATGATGGTCTTGACGGTCAGGTAGCGTGTGGGGCTGAGGTTGAGAGTGTTACACAGCACCTTCTCCCGGTCCGACAGCAGTTCAAAGCCGGACAGGTTCTCAATGGCCGCAAACTCGCCTTCCTTGCCCTCCTCTTTGATGACGCCACCGCCCACTCCTCCACCTACCGCCCCTCCTCCAAGCCCTCCCCCTCCTCCCCCGGTGCCGAGCCCGCCGCCTCGGCCTGTTTTGGAGGTAGCCACGCTCTTGTTCTCCTTGCGTTTCTCCCGTTTGTGCCGCGCCGACTCGTACTCGGCCGACTCGTCCAGTCGTGCGATGCCGTTGCGGCGGTATCGTTGCAGCTCTCGTACCTTGACACGCAGCATGCGCTCCTTGTGCATGTTGTCAAAGAAGTCCTCAAACTCCCGCAGAGCCATGAACTGGCACATCCCCCGTAACTTGACCCGATGCTCCTTCTCCTCCTTGGTGATCTTACGCTTTGGCACTGTAGGAACGGCTGGAGCTCCCGGCGTCACAATGGGATTGGTCAGCATCAGAAGGGTCCCCACTACTCCTCCTCCAACTCCGGCGGCGCCACCACTACCCCCGCCACCTACAACTCCCAGCGTGCCTGGCTTCTCCTTGTCCTTCTTATCTCGCCCAAGGAAGACGGGCACCAGGTTGTAGTCGCGGGCCACATTCTTGCGCCGCTGACGCTCCCGCAGCTTGCGCACGTACATGTCCACGTGCGCCCGCTTCATTTCAATCTCCACGTCTTCATCGTCGTAGTTGACCGATAGGCCGCTGATGAGCTTCTCTGCCTCCTGGTCATACTCAATTTCATAGTCGTCGCGAAGGGGCATATAGCCCAGCTGCTGCTGCTCGCCCAGGGTCACGTCCAGCGGGGGCAGGGGGGTGGTGAGGCTGGGGGACAGGGGGGCACCGCTGGGGCAGGTGTGGTCCGTTACCCGGTTGGGGATACTTTCGGGGACGCAGGCCTTGCCCAGGTTGCCGTGAATGTACATTCTGACGTAGTGGTCCATGACTTCCTGGGGAGTCCGAGACGCCCCCACGTGAGTGGCCATGTCCTCCTGAAAGACAACACACAGGGCAGAGCGTTACTTGGGAGGGGATGTTGTTTTTTACCTCATAAAATGCAGATAGTTACACATACAGGGATACATCACTGCAAGCATCTAGACAGACAGACAGACACTGCATGCATTGCTATACACTATTACCATACGTGTGTTGAAATCCGTTGATAGGCGATACATACAACAGATCCATTTTAACAGATGACTAGCCTACATTAAACTAAACGTTTTCATAAATGCAGTGCAGGTTTGCAACCTGGATTGCAATGTACATTTGCATCAACAAAAATATGCATTATAACAATTTAGCCAGCTAGCTGTAATCAGGACTAAAACCAGGTGGATTTCAAGGCTTGCAGAGTTGCATCGATATTGCCAACTCTCGACAGGACATGGCTGTCAGTCTGAAGTTGTCCAATGTATTCGGGAGATACTCATGAAAAATACAGTGTACGTTTACTCATTCACATTTAACCTGCACGTGTTTGTATTCTAGCTAGATAGCTATGAGACAAGTAGGCTATACATTGAAATACCCAGTTTCCAAAGCCATATTGCTCGATCGCATCGAGTAGCGACTGCTCTTCCCTGCTAGTCCATCCTCCCTCCGCTTCGGGACCCCAGAGTGTGAAGCGCCCGCCGTCGACTTGCTGATAACCGTGCCATCGCCGATGATTACCGATTTCTGCACCCGCGGAGAAGCATTCCGGACACAGTTCGATATCTGGGCAGTCAGTACAGCGAAGTCTCAGATTTGTAACGTCTGCAAGGCAGTTCACGCAGTACTTCTTTCCTAGGTCGGCCATGTTGCTGGCTTCTTGCTTGTTGTTGGAAGCAGCAGTGTCGCGGGGGGAGGGCATGCGTACTGGAGTCTCACAACTGCGTCTCATTAATATTAATAAGCTTGGCGCAAACGCCTGTGATTGGCTTACATGCTCAGTTTCCAGGACAACTCAAAACAGCAATAGGTTAATTGACAAACATTGACTTCTGTTGATATATTTGAATGTTGCCTTACACATTGGGACTTCATTGACATACTTATGTGATTTTATAGAATTTTTTTTGTCAGGAATTCTACATTCCCATGGATGCAGAGGCAGAGCAACAAGACAATGACCCTGGGTCCAATCATAGCCCTGAAAACACAGAGCTGAAGAACAATGACCAACTCCAGAAGACACAAGCTGTAGAGCCCTCGGAGGAGGGCAAATCCCCTAATGTTGATGACAGTAAGAATAAAGCGGATACCCCTGCAGATGAGGATGAGGAGGGCGGGTTAGTGGAGTCTGAAAAAGCCTCAGAACAGGCAACAGATTGCACCTCAACTGATGTTGCTCCCATCGCTCTCCTCGCCCCAACCTGGGCTTGATCCAGGGAACCTCTGCACACATCGACAACAGTCACTCGCAAAGCATCGTTACCTATCGCCCCACAAAAGCCGCTGCCCTTGCAGGGCACCAATTGAACGTCACTGATTGACACGTTACTAGCGTACACTGGGACAGAGGGAGGGAACTCGGCCGCATTTGAGCCAGGCGCTGGAGATGAGTCGCCCACATAAGCAAACCTACCCACGAGCTAGACATTTGAAGAGGGAGAGGGCCCGGAGATAGGGGAGCCTCTCTCCCGCGAGTGGAGTTTTACACTCGAAAATGGCGACGATAACGACGATGATGAAGACGGGCCGCCCAAACTAGACCCAGGGACCCCCGAGAGGGAGTGCTGCAGTCCTGTGCAGGTTGAAGACGAGTAAGGCCCCAGCATCGACTACGAAGACTACATGAACTTCTTCATAGAGCTGCAGGTGGAGAAGGAGAAACAGAGCCAGGTCAGAGGTCAGCTCCAGATCAAGCTGGTGGAGTATGTCCGCAAGAAGACGGGTTACGACGCACGTCCTAAGTAGGAGAAGGCCGTGTCTGACCAGGAGCAGCGCTACCAGAAGTAAATAGCCATCATGAAGGACCTGAAATGGTAGCACCGGCGTGACTTGGAGGCGGCCAAGCAGCAGGCCGAGGAGCTGCGGCAGCAGAGCCAGGAGAAGGTGGATTGCAAGGAGGAGTTTGTCGAGGACCTGCACCTCATCGACTTCGAGCAGATGAAGATCGAGAACCAGGCGTACAAGAACGAGAAGATAGAGGAGTGCAACGAGGAGTTCCTCAAACTGTGCAAGAAGATCACCAGCACTGTCCAGGTACTGGCCCACGTGAAGGAGAAGTTCCAGTTTGTGCAGATGGAGAACCAGGCCAAGCAGGCCCAGCTGGCCGAGGTGGCTGGACAGAAACAATCTACTCTTTATTTGACTGATGTAGCTGGCAAGGTAACTGCTGTTTGACTACACAGAAAAAAACATATTTATTCCCAGTGCTGAGCTAGTAGTGTAACTGACATGTAACGTTAGTTACAGGAATGTTTCATCCCCTCTCGACTGAAGTTCTGTCTGAAGAGAATGAGCTAGCTAGCTAGTAGCTACCACAGCCAGTTCATCTTTAGTCTCTCTGTCAGGTAGCTGTATCTTAACAGCTGTTGTGTGTATGGAAATGTTTTGTAGCCTTTTTGTCCCATTTCAACAGAAGTAAATTCACTTGGCTAGTTTTCATCAGTTGATGTACCATTAGAGCTAGCCAAAAGTTGGCTAACGTCAGCTAGCTAGCTCACTAACTGTAGCTATTATTTTTGCCTCAATCACGCTAGACCTGAATCAAACGATGAAACCAGCTGCCAAACGATTGAAGACTGATATTTGGACGTTTTTTGACAGCACAATGTGAGTTTTTATTAGAGTCAGTATAGTAATGTAACGGTATTGATCTGTCAGTTTCCCTAGCTAATTCTCTATTTTTCACACTTACATGGTATAAATAGTTCTACAGACTACACTGCCATGGTGCACAGTCAGTATACAATACTATGCTCATCAAGTCTTAGCAGGATCAGATGGTGACAGGTGTCCCAGCTGTGTCAGACAGCCAAGGAAGACCAGTGTAAGGAGCTCAGGTGAATTTTTCAGTATATTATAAGAATCAGTGAATGGATACAAAGTTCCAACTGGAGTTGATGGGTAGGCTACAGTCTGGGATATGGAAATTTACATTTACATTTAAGTCATTTAGCATAATGGTAATTTCAATTATTGAACCTTTGATTCTATTTTTGGATCATATAATGTATACAGTGTATTCGGAAATTATTCAGACCCCTTGACTTTTTCCCCATTTTGTTACGTTACAGCCTTATTCTAAAATGTATTAAATCGTTTTCTCCCCTCATCAATCTTCACACAATGCCCCATAATGACAAAGCAAAAACAGGTTTTAATACATTTTTGCAATTGTATTAAAATAAAAAAATGGAAATATCCTATTTACTCAGCACTTTGTTGAAGCACATTTGGCAGCAATTACAGCCTCGAGTCTTCTTGGGTATGATGCTACAAGCTTGGCACACCTGTATTTGGGGAGTTTCTCCCATTCTTCTCTGTAGATCCTCTCAAGCTCTGTCAGGTTGGATGGGGAGCATCGCTGCATAGCTATTTTCAGGTCTCTCAAGAGATGTTTGTTTGGGTTCAAGTCCGGACTCTGGCTGGGCCACTCAAGGACATTCAGAGATCAGTCCCGAAGCCACTCCTGCGTTGTCTTGGCTGTATGCTTAGGGTCGTTGTCCTGTTGGAAGATGAACCTTCGCCCCAGTCTGAGGTTCTGAGCACTCTGGAGCAGGTTTTCATCAAGGATCTCTCTTTACTTTGCTCTGTTCATCTTTCCCTCAACCCTGACTAGTCTCCCAATCCATGGCACTGAAAAACATCCACACAGCATGATTCTGCCACAACTATGCTTCACCGTAAAGATGGTGTCAGGTTTCCTCCAGATGTGACGCTTGGCATTCAGGCCAAAGAGTTCAATCTTGGTTTCTTCAGACCAGAGAAACTTGTTTCTCATGGTCTGAGAGTCCTTTAGGTTACTTCTGGCAAACTCCAAGCGGGGTGTCATTTGCCTTTTACTGAGGAGGGGTTTCCATCTGGCCACTCTACCATAAAGGCCTGATTGGTGGAGTGCTGCAGAGATTGTTGTCCTTCTGGAAGGTTCTCCCATCTCAACAGAGGAGCTATGGAGCTCTATCAGAGTGACCATCGGGGACTTGGTCACCTCCCTGACCAAGGTCCTTTTCCCCTGATTGCTCAGTTTGGCCAGGCGGCCAGCTCTAGGAAGAGTCTCGGTTGTTCCAATCTTTTTCCATTTAAGAATGATGGAGGACAATGTGTTCTTGTGGTCCTTCAATGCTGCATAAATATTTTGGTACCCTTCCCCAGGTCCCACACAATCCTGTCTCTGAGCTCTACGGACAATTCCTTTGACCTCATGGCTTGGGTTTTGCTCTGGCATGCACTGTCAACTGTGGGACCTTATATAGACAGCTGTGTGTTTTTCCAAATCATCTCCAATCAATTGAATTTACCACAGGTGGACTCCAATCAAGTTGTAGAAACATCTCAAGGATGATCAATGGAAACAGGACTAGGGTTGCTAAGGATCAGAAACTTTCCGGTAAATTTCTGGTATTTTTCTGGAAATCTTCCATGGGAAATTAAGCCCGGGAATTTTGCTTAACTTTTTTGGGACTGGGGGGCAGTATTGAGTAGCTTGGATAAAAAGGTGCCCAGAGTAAACTGCCTGCTACTCAGTCCAAAAAGCTAGAATATGCATATAATTAGTGGATTTGGATTGAAAACACTCTGAAGTTTCTAAAACTGTTTGAATGATGTCTGTGAGTATAACAGAACTCATATGGCAGGCAAAAACCTGAGAAAAAATCCAACCAGGAAGTGGGAAATCTGAGGTTTGTAGTTTTTCAAGTCATTGCCTATTGAATATACAGTGTCTATGGGGTCATATTGCACTTCCTAAGGCTTCCACTAGTTGCCAACAGTCTTTAGAACCTTGTTTGATGCTTCTACTTTGAAGGATGGGGGAATAAGAGCTGATTGAGTCAGTGGTCTGGCAGAGTGCATTTCTACAGACAAAGGAATTCTCCGGTTGAAACATTATTGAAGATTTATGATAAATAAATCCTAAAGATTGATTCTATACTTCATTTGACATGTTTCTACGAACTGTAAAATGACTTTTCGTCTGACTTTCGCCTGGACTTGCCCGCGCCTCCTGAGTTTGGATTTGTGTACTAAACGCACAGACAAAAAGGAGGTATTTGGACATAAATTATTGACTTTATCGAACAAAACAAACATTTATTGTGGAACTGGGATTCCTGGGAGTGCATTCTGATGAAGATCATCAAAGGTAAGTGAATATTTATAATGATATTTCTGACTTCTGTTGACTCCACAACATGGCGGGTATCTGTATGGATTGTTTTTGTGTCTGAGCGCCGTACTCAGATTATTGCATGGTGTGCTTTTTCCGAAAAGTTTTTTTGAAATTGAAATCTGACACAGCGGTTGCATTAAGTAGAAGTTTATCTATAATTCCATGCATAACAATTGTATCTTTTAGCAGTGTTTATTATGAGTATTCCTGTAAATTGATGTGGCTCTCTGCAAAATCACCGGATGTTTTGGAGGCAAAACATTACTGAACATAACGCGCCAATGTAAACTAAGATTTTTGGATATAAATATGAACTTTATCGAACAAAACATATATGTATTGTGTAACATGAAGTCCTATGAGTGTCATTAATTTTATCTCTATTTCTGCTTTTTGTGACTCCTCTCTTTGGCTGAAGAAATGGCTGTGTTTTTCTGTAACTAGGTGCTGACCTAACATAATCGTTTGGTGTGCTTTCGTCGTAAAGCCTTTTTGAAATCGGACACTGTGGCTGGATTTACAACAAGTTTATCTTTAAAATGGTGGAAAATACTTGTATGTCTGACGAATTTTAATTATGGGATTTCTGTTGTTTTGAATTTGGCGCCCTGCAATTTCACTGGCTGTTGTTGAGGTGGGACGCTAGCGTCCCGAATATCCCAGAGAGGTTTAAATTCATCAAAAAAGTTAGCTTATAACAGTGAACCTTTTTTTGTGGGATACACAAGGCAATTCTAGGTCTTGTGGAATATTTTGGTTAAACTATCCCCAATTCAATGGAATTGCAACCCTCTGCATGCACAGTGCATTCTTCCATCACATGTGCAGTGCACTTTTCCATCATGTGTACAGCTGATTCTCAAGATCTTGCAAACTAATGAGATGCTATTGAGCCCACACTACTACACTGTCTGAGCCAAGGACTACATGCTTTCTGGTAAGTTTTGAATACAATACTGGGTGGGGTGAATATATTTTTATAGGACATACACGATTTTTTGTTAACTAGTAAATAGTAGCCTACAGCAAAGTGTGTTTAAATAATTTCTAACTTGTTAACAATTTCTGCTAGTTAGTTTTTGCTACCATGTGTGTTTTAGCTTGCTTGAGCCTGCTAACTGAGGGGTTGTCACACCCTGGCTTTAGTATTCTTTGTTATTTTAGTTAGGTCAGGGTGTGACATGGGGAATGTTTGTGTTTTTGTCTAGTCTTGGGTGGTTATATGGTAAGGGGGCGTTGGGTTTAGTGTATGGGGTTGTGTTTAGTGAATGTGTCTAGGTATGTCTATGGTTGCCTGAGTGGTTCTCAATCAGAGACAGCTGTCTTTCATTTGTGTCTGATTGGGAGCCATATTTAAGGCAGCCATATGCGTGTGTGGGTAATTGTCTATGTAGAACGTTTGTAGCTTTTGTATTGCACTTACATTTGTAGCTTCACGGTCGTTTGTTGTTTTGTTTAGTTTTGTTTTAAGTGTTCGTTTCGTGTTTCACTCATCTCTAATAAAAGAGAATGTATTTTTCACACGCTGCGCCTTGGTCCACTCATTATCCTCAGGACGATCGTGACAGGGGTGTTAATTCACCTGTTTCCATACATGTTTCATTTTAAACCATTTATCTTACAAAGGAGTTGTTTAAGCTAACTGCTTAACTATTTATCTGTACATGGAATTGTATTTGTTGTTTTTTTACATTTCTTTCCTAATCTTTACAGGAAAATGCCACGGGCACTATCTGTCTGAGACATTTCACTGCAGCTGATGTAGAAGGAAAAGCTGTGTACATTTTAAAATACTGTGCCAAATCATATGTAAAGAATACAACAAAGATACAGAATCATCTGGCCAAGTGCATAAAGTTCCTTTAGCGCGGACAACAAGCAACCTCTCTCAAAAGTCCCTCTACTTCTATTCGGGGTGAAAATTATGAATCAGACACCTTATCGATAGCAACAGCTCAAGGTCCTCCTAGAATCAAAAGTTTTATTGACTCAATGGAGGAACGTAGTCAGAGAAATGCTGATGAATGTCTTGCTTGAGCTGTGTATGCAACTGGTTCATCTCTGATGCTCACAGGCAATGTGTATTGGAAGAGATGTCGGAATGTTCTTCGCCCAGCATACACCCCTCCAACCAGACATGCTTTATCTACTCATTTGCTGGATGCAGAGTTCAACAGTGTTCAAGTGAAGGTCAAGCAAATCATAGAGAAACCAGACTGTATTGCAATCATCTCTGGTGGGTGGTCGAATGTTCGTGGGCAAGGAATAATTAACTACATCATCTCCACCCCTCAACCAGTATTCTACAAGAGCACAGACACAAGGGACAACAGACACACCGCATTGCAGATGAGCTGAAGGCAGTCATCAATGACCTTGGACCACAGAAGGTATTTGCACTGTGACAGACAATGTTGCGAACATGAAGGCTGCCTGGTCTAAAGTGGAGGAGTCCTACCCTCACATCACACCCCTTGGCTGTGCTGCTCATGCATTAAATCTGCTCCTCAAGGACATCATGGCACTGAAAACAATGGATACACTCTACAAGAGAGCCAAAGAAATGGTTAGGTATGTGAAGGGTCATGAAGTTATAGCAGCAATCTACCTCACCAAGCAAAAAGAATAAGAGCACCACATTGAAGCTGCCCAGCAACACACGTTGGGGTGGTGTTGTCATCATGTTTGACAATCTCCTGGAGGAGAAGGATTCTCTCCAAGAAATGGCCATATCACAGTGTGCCGATATGGACAGCTCCATCAAGAGGATCCTCCTGGATTATGAATTTTGGGAGAGAGTGGTAAGCAGCCTGAAACCTATAGCAGTTGCCATTGCATGGATTGAGACAATGCCATCCTGTCTGATGTTCAGACTCTGCTTGCAGATCTAAGAGAAGAAATCCGTACTGCCCTGCCCACTTCACTGTTGCTCCAAGCAGAGGAAACTGCAGTTTTGAAATACATCAAAAAACATGAAGACTTCTGCCTGAAGCCCATACACGCCGCAGCGTACATGTTGGACCCCAAGTATGCTGGCATGAGCATCCTGTCTGGTGCAGAGATCAACCAGGCATATGGTGTCATCACTACCATGTCTCGCCACCTTGGCCCGGATGAGGGCAAGGTTCTTGGCAGTCTGGCGAAGTACACTTCCACGCAAGGGCTCTGGGATGGAGATGCAATATGGCAGTCGTGCCAACATATCTCATCAGCCACCTGCTCGAAGGGACTTTGTGGATCTGAGGCTCTTTCCCCTGTGGCCTCCATCATCCTCCAAATCCCACCAACATCAGTCCCCTCAGAGCACAACTGGTCCTTGTTTTGGAACACACACACCAAAGCACACAACAGGCTAACCACTACACGGGTTGAAAAATTGGTGGCCATCCGGGAAAATTTGAGGCATTTTGAGCATGACAATGAGCCATTCTCAACAAGGCTGGAAAGTGACAGTGATGATGAGGCCTCAGAGTCTGATGTTCAAGAGGTGGACACAGAGGGTCCAGGGAGAAGACATGGAAGCCTGAGAGGAAGACAACCAAAGCTTTAGTTTCTAGACTATCAGTTTACAGATATATGTTGAAAATGTTTTTGGGAGATGCGATAGATCATTGGGTATCATTCAATATTCCCTTTCTTTTGTTGTTCAGTGAAATCATCCCATGTGAAGAGTCAACTAATTTAATTAAAATGCAAGTCGTAACTAAATTGTTTAGTTAATAAACATTTCTATTGGAAGGATTTAATCATTTGCAATTATGTCTACTTGTGATAAGGTAAAATGTTTATGTTTCTGTCTCCATATGATATGGTAAATATATCCAATGCAAAAAACATCTACATTTAAATGGTATTAATATTAATTTGCATATATTTCCGTTAATTCCCATATACTCCTGTTAATTATCATATATTCCTGTTAATTCCCACAGAAAGTTTCCTCCTCTGAATATTCCCCAAAATGTGCAACCCTAAACAGGACACACCTGAGCTCAATTTTGAGTGTCATAGCAAAGGGTCTGAATACTTATGTAAATAATGTTTTTTTTGTTATTGTTCTTATACATAAAAAATAAAAATAAAAAGTTTGCTTTGTCATTATGGGGTATTGTGTGTAGATTGATGAGGAAAAAAAGAAATGTAATACATTTTAGAATAAGACTGTAACGTAACAAAATGTGGAAAAAGTCAAGGGGTCCGAATGCACACCAAGGTAAATCTTTGTCATGCCTCATCTGAGCAGGATCAGATTGTGACAGGGGTCTCAGCAGGATCAGGCAAGCATGGAAGTCAAGTCTGTGACATTGCTGCGGTGAACTTTTGCAGATACAAAACCTTATTCTCTCTGTGCAGTAATCACTGGACAAGCCAGAAGCTTCAAATATTTAAACTATTTTAAGGCAGTTTGACAAACCTCAAGTTGATTTCCAAACTGTATCAAAAGTTGATATAGGCTTTTCCTAATGACACGAAACAAAAATGTGAGGAAGACCTGGGAGACAGTATTGATGATGATGATGAATGGATACAGATATGTTTGAAGACCCAGTCATGTTCATATAATCTCAGACGTAAATTACTGCAGTTTAGGACCATCCATAGAGCATACTATTATGCCAGTGAAACTGAATATCATGTAAAACACGAAAGGGGACATATTTGCATGTTATGATCTTGTGAAGGCGGGCTGAATTCTGTCAGAGTGTCTTCTTTTATCTCAGCATGTCTACAGATTCTCCCTTTTCCCTGTTTTTGTTTTGCTTGGAAATGTTGATACTGGAGAATGTTGTCAGAAGAAACTATGTAACCTAGTATTCATAGCGGCTAATAAATGCGTTGCCGTTAATTGGAACGTTGGTTATCTTCCCACAATGTCACAATGGATAGCAGAAATGTCAAGTTACATATCACTAGATTTGATTTATTACAAGATTAAGGGTATACGGTCTGGGTGCCTTATATGGAACACTGTATGTATTGAAAACATGAGATTTTTTTAGTTCAGTGGTCGCAAATAGATCAAAATATTTTTATGGCACATGAGACACCTGTCTGATTTGCACCTGTCTCAGTGGACTAATCCATTGAGGAGGCCACTGTCATGGCATGGTCCAAGAATATAGGGATTGTGGCTCAGATGCACAAGGCACTTTTCTCTCCAGAATGCGTTCCCTCCCGCCATTTCATGGGTATTCATTGTTTCACTTTATTGTGTGTATTTTTTCTTGTGTCTATCAATTCCCCATTACATATATCACCAGTAGTAGCCTACATTTGTCTGTAATTCCTATCATTTCTAATCTCCAATTGTCATGTCTACTTCCGCTCCTCCTCTCTGGTGCTCGTTGTCGCCAGTTGTCTCATCATTACGCACACCTGCCACCATCGTTACGCACACCTGCGCCTCATGACACTCACCTGGACTCCATCACCTTCCTGATTACCTCCCTTATATCTGTCACTCCCTTTGGGTCTTTCCCCAGGTGTTAATAACTCAGTTTCTGTATCATGTCTGTATGTGTTTTGTGGTTCATGGCGCCGTACTTCCTGACTCCCAGTGTACATGTTACAGAATAATGCCTCACCAAAGGGAAGCAACAGGGATTTATTTTTGCTGGTGACGTCGGGGTCCAAGAGCGGCTGCCAAAGCAACCGGGGATGCCTCAGCTGGCTCGACAGGTTCTCAAGCCTCAGTCGGCTCGTCAGTCTTCCATTGCCTAAGCTCTCGGCGATGCCTCAGCTGGCTCGACAGGTTCTTACCTCCCCTATATCTGTCACTCCCTTTGGTTCTTTCCTCAGGTGTTATTGACTCTGTTTCATGTCTGTACGCTTTTCTTGTTTTGTTCTATTGATTTCATTTGCAGTCCTGTACTTGATTCCCGACTCCCAGCGTACACGTTACACCAGAGTTTGTTTGGTGAATGCATTCAAAATATTATTATTAGTTATTTACTGTTCTCATTGTCGGCTTGGGCGTGTTTTTTGCAAAACACAACCTATGCTACACTTGTGAGAAACTTTTTTTTTTAATTATAAGAGAATCAACTATSCTCTCTGATGTTCAGTAGATGGCGACATTGTAAAGGAAACTATTCTCACCCTATGAGTGAGCATTCTGCAAAGGTCTCTGATCAGTCATAAATCACTAACTGTCCAGAGGAAAACCATATGTATTATAATAAGTAATCTGTTACTTTCTTTGCTGGCATGTGTTTTTACAACACCAGGTTATATTACAGTTGTCATGAAGGAAACTACCATACTCAAGATTGGTGGGAGAGAGCAGTTTATTTGCAGTCACTTTAAGCTGTCATCAAAATGGAACATTTTTGATTTCAATCAGTGGTTTAGTTACCAGAAATCAGATACCAAAAATAATTWAAAAAAACATTTCCAGGGTGGAAAGAATCAGTCATGAAATGTCAAAAGGCTGAAACATTTAGCTCTTTGATAAGCAGCACCATTTACTTACAACTGTCTGCTGTGTAAATACTGTCATAAAGTACAACTCTTTCAGCATAACATCATTGAGGAGGATGCATTCAGGAGGTTTCATTGAACTTACGCTTACTCAAGTGTAGTCTGACGATAACTGCAATCTCTTTAGTTCTTTTGGCCCAGGGTTGGGTGGGGTCCGCACAAATCGTCCGACCCGTCGTCTTCAGAGTTGCGCTGTGCACAGGACCACATTGGAGAGTAATAAGAAACAGTTATGTTAAAGTCAAACATTCACAAAAGGAAGAATGTGTGAAACAAAACTCCTGTAACGGTGCTGTAAAACAAAGTGTGCGGTGAGTAAATTATTCACAACAATAGAGTAATTAAGCACATCAATGAAACGTACATAACCTCCAGGAWGCTGCAGGTTGGAGATGTGTACACTACAACAACAGACATTAATTTAGCTATTCTTCCCTACTCATTCTTGACACACATGCAGCGCAGACAATCCCTGCATGAGACAGAAACAAAGAGATACAATTGATAAAATGTCCATTGATACATTTAGATTGGCATTAGGTAACTTAGCTATTCTAGCATGAAAACAAGGATAAATATTTAGTTTAGTCCATGTTATCAGTAGTGTAGGTAYGTGTAGAATGGCTTGTTTGGGTAACAGCTACAGTTTACATACACTTAGGTTGGAGTCATTGAAACTTGTTTTTCAACCACTCCACAAATGTCTTGTTAACAAACTATAGTTTWGGCAAGTCGMTTAGGACATCTACTTAGTGCATGACACAAGTCATTTTTCCAACAATTGTTTACAGACAGATTATTTCACTTATAATTCACTGTATCACAATTCCAGTGGGTCAGAAGTTTACACTACGTTGACTGTGCCTTTAAACAGCTCTGAAAATTCCAGAAAATGATGTCAGGGATTTAGAAGCTTCTGATAGGCTAATTGACATAATTTGAGTCAATTAGAGGTGTACCTGTGGATGTACACTGCTCAAAAAAATAAAGGGAACACTAAAATAACACATCCTAGATCTGAATGAATGAAATATTCTTATTAAATACTTTGTTTTCTTTACATAGTTGAATGTGCTGACAACAAAATCACACAAAATTATCAATGGAAATCAAATTTATCAACCCATGGAGGTCTGGATTTGGAGTCACACTCAAAATTAAAGTGGAAAACCACACTACAGGCTGATCCAACTTTGATGTAATGTCCTTAAAACAAGTCAAAATGAGGCTCAGTAGTGTGTGTGGCCTCCACGTGCCTGTATGACCTCCCTACAACGCCTGGGCATGCTCCTGATGAGGTGGCGGATGGTCTCCTGAGGGATCTCCTCCCAGACCTGGACTAAGCATCCGCCAACTCCTGGACAGTCTGTGGTGCAACGTGGCGTTGGTGGATGGAGCGAGACATGATGTCCCAGATGTGCTCAATTGGATTCAGGTCTGGGGAACGGGCGGGCCAGTACATAGCATCAATGCCTTCCTCTTGCAGGAACTGCTGACACACTCCAGCCACATGAGGTCTAGCATTGTCTTGCATTAGGAGGAACCCAGGGCCAGCCCACCAGCATATGGTCTCACAAGGGGTCTGAGGATCTCATCTCGGTACCTAATGGCAGTCAGGCTACCTCTGGCGAGCACATGGAGGGCTGTGCGGCCCCACACAGAAATGCCACCCCACACCATGACTGACCCACCGCCAAACCGGTCATGCTGGAGGATGTTGCAGGCAGCAGAACGTTCTCCACAGCGTCTCCAGACTCTGTCACGTCACATGTGCTCAGTGTGAACCTGCTTTCATCTGTGAAGAGCACAGGGCGCCAGTGCGAATTTGCCAATCTTGGTGTTCCTGGCAAATGCCAAACGTCCTGCACGGTGTTGGGCTGTAAGCACAACCCCCACCTGTGGACGTCGGGCCCTCATACCACCTCATGGAGTCTGTTTCTGACCGTTTGAGCAGACACATGCACATTTGTGGCCTGCTGGAGGTCATTTTGCAGGGCTCTGGCAGTGCTCCTCCTGCTCAAAGGCGGAGGTAGCGGTCCTGCTGCTGGGTTGTTGCCCTCCTACGGCCTCCTCCGCGTCTCCTGATGTACTGGCCTGTCTCCTGGTAGCGCCTCCATGCTCTGGACACTACGCTGACAGACACAGCCAACCTTCTTGCCACAGCTCGCATTGATGTGCCATCCTGGATAAGCTGCACTAACTACCTGAGCCCCTTGTGTGGGTTGTAGACTCCGTCTCATGCTACCACTAGAGTGAAAGCACCGCCAGCATTCAAAAGTGACCAAAACATCAGCCAGGAAGCATAGGAACTGAGAAGTGGTCTGTGGTCACCCACTGCAGAAACCACTCCTTTATTGGGGGTGTCTTGATAATTGCCTCTAATTTCCACCTGTTGTCTATTCCATTTGCACAACAGCATGTGAAATTTATTGTCAATCAGTGTTGCTTCCTAAGGGACAGTTTGATTTCACAGAAGTGTGATTGACTTGGAGTTACATTGTGTTGTTTAAGTGTTCCCTTTATTTCTTTGAGCAGTGTATTTCAAGGCCTACCTTCAAACTCAGTGCCTCTTTGCTTGACATCATGGGAAAATCAAAAAAAATCAGCCAAGACCTGAGAAAAAAATCGTAGATCTCCACAAATCTGGTTCATCCTTGGGAGCAATTCCAAACACCTGAAGTACCACGTTCATCTGTACAAACAATAGTACGCAAGTATAAACACCATGGGACCACGCAACCGTCATACCGCAACCGGACGCGTTCTGTCTCCTAGAGATGAACGTACTTTGGTGTGAAAAGTGCAAATCAATCCCCGCAAAGGACCTTGTGAAGATGCTGGAGGAAACAGGTACAAAAGTATCTATGTCCACAGTAAAACGAGTCCAAAGGCAGCTCAGCAAGGAAGAAGCCACTTCTCCAAAACCYCCATAAAAATACCAGACTACGGTTTGCCAAATATCACTTTTGCACGTTTCAGGTGTAAGTGGTGTATTTTCTAAAACTTAGTACCAAAGTCTAAACTGATAACACTTGTAATGCCCTCTGTCTTATGTTTAGGACCTTTGATTGAGCATTCATTGGAGTAGAACACATCTTTAACCCCTGAGTCATTCATACAAACGTTTTTTGCAAAATACAATGAGAACATTTAATTTAGTCACCAATACATCAGATTATGATAGGCTCACCATTTAGTAATTTTAACTAACATTTAATCCAATAGCAAGAAAATATGATATACTACTCAAAACGGATCTTTTTGAAGTGCTGATAGAAGGAATAATAGCTAAATACTATGAAAATMGTATTTACCCTCTATGTACCAGTATGAACTCTACCAAGACAGCTCCTCAGACTGGCAGGAACTGATGGGGGTGTGGCTCAAGGAAGTCTTCTGGGCGCTCTCGGGATGTTGACAGTAGGTGGAAATATGTTGAAGAACTAAATCTGTTCCACACTTGTACAACAGCAAACATCAGCACACCACACCACAGCACGACACTGAACCCAGACAAGTGCAAGGTCCTATCAGTGACCTTCACAGGAAATCTACCCCAATCATCCTAGGAGGATACTTCAGTTATACTGAGGCACTTAAGACCCTGTCCCTAACACGTCTGCAAGACGGACACAACTCTGCACTGACTTCGCCCCTACTAAAATCTAAATTCAGACTAGCTACCCCCTGCCCAATTCACAGTGACAGGCAGGAACACCCGCAGCCATAACAAAATGACTCGACTCTAAGTCTAGAACTGAACGGTACATTAGGTCACCAAAACCCATGAGTTCCTTTAGGACAGCAGGACATTCTAGATTTAAAGACTTGTACTCTTATTTTTTGTATTTTGTTGCTCTTATCCATTAATATTTTATATGCTAATGGTTTTCAGTTTGTATTGACTGCTATAAATGTATTTTAAAAACTTGAAAAATAACACATTTTTTCAAGTTTACTGTAAACCAATTGTATGTTTTGTATCCAATGTATAGTTTGGAGCATGGGGCCTCCCGGGTGGCGCAGTGGTCTAAGGCACAGCATCGCAGTGCTAGCTGTGCCACCAGAGATTCTGAGTGTGCCACCAGGCTCTGTCGCAGCCGGCCGCGACCGGGAGGTCCATGGGGCGACGCACAATTGGCCCAGTGTCGTCTGGGTTAGGGAGGGTTTGGCCGGCAGGGATATCCTTGTCTCATCACGCACTAGCAACTCCTGTGGCGGGCCGGGCGCAGTGCACGCTGACCAGGTAGCCAGTGTTTCCTCCGACACGTTGGTGCGGCTGGCGTCCGGGTTGGATGTGCGTTGTGTCAAGAAGCAGTGCGTCTAGGTTGGGTTGTGTTTCGGAGGACGCATGGCTCTCGACCTTCGCCTCTCCCGAGTCAGTATGGGAGTTGCAGCGATGAGACAAGACTGTAACTACCAATTGGATACCACGACATTGGGGAGAAAAAAGGAGGTAAAATAATATTTAAAAAATWAAAAATAAAAWAAAGTTTGGAGCATGTTGAAAAAATGTGTCTTACAATTTCAGTATCCTTATACAGTGCATACTGTACGTAGAAAATATCATCAGATATAGGTTTTATTGTGGCAGTTATCAAACTATACACTCTTTGGCCAGTTAATTAGATACACCACCCTGTTCACAAAAATGGTTAGCTCCTACAGAGTGTGAAAGGCAGGCAGACAGGTATCGAGGCATTCAGTTACTGTTCGATTGAATGTTAGAATGGGTTTAACCAGTGACCTATCTCAGAAACGGCCGACCTTCTGAGCTTTTCACGCACAACAGTAGGATTTACCGAGAATGGTGCGACAAACAGAAAAACATCCAGTCAGTGGCAGTTTTGTGGCGGAAAACAGTTCGTTGTTGAGATGTCGAAGGAGAACAACAAGAATTGTGCAAGCTAGCAGGCGGGCCACAAACAGGCAAATAATGGCGCAGCACAACAGTGGTGAAAATTGCAACAAAGTGATTGAAAGAAACTGCAATCAAACTAATACCAAGACTATTTAGGATAGATCAGGTAGACTTACTTTGACCTGTTGAAGGCTGAGGCAAGAGATATTATCAGGGTCCCTGTGGCCAGTAAAGACAGACCCATCGTTTAGTCTCTCTGACTCTATAGCTAAAATGACACTGATGATCGAAGATCTATTTGAGTTAATAAGAATAGAAACCAGCTTATATGGCTATGCCATTGTCAGCCCTGTGCCCACAAATGTGGGCTTCACCCTAAATAAACATTGCAGGATTTCATAGATATGAGGTTACATACTATGATGGATATAAATGGAAAAATATAATAAACTAAAATAACACCCAACGTACTGTCTGAAAAACAAGCCATACAAATGGTAAGATTGATTAAGAGATGGCCTGTTGGCTCAGTATTGTTCATACATGCTAACTGTTTGTGAGAGAAGAAAAAGTCAAAGCTTATAAAGAAAAGTGATACAATGTATAGATAAGAGTTCAATTATGAAAATCAAACAAAAGGGCTACTCCTGAAGCCCACTCCTCGGCTACAATATCCGGAAACCTGCCGATCCTTCARGACTGGAATACCGACAATCTGCCCGAGGATCCCAACAGGCCCCTCAGGCCCATTCTGCTAACCGCGGCCTGCTAACTGGACTGTTAGCTGATCCATCGGCCAGTTTCTTGGACCACTATACCCATTTTGACAATTGGACTTGGACCCCTCTGCTACTTGGAACCCTACTAATTCCATAACTGGTCTATCGACGTCACCGCACGAGGAGGCAAAAACAGACTTTCCCTCATCGCGACGTCCCTCTAAGGCCCTTATGCTAGCTTGCTAGCCCGGGCCTGCTAACTGCTAGCTTGCTATCCCCAGCCTGCTAACTGTCAGCCACTCAACCACCCAACCACTCACTGGACCCATACGATCACTTGGCTACGCATGCCTCTCCCTAATATCAATATGCCTTGTCCATTAGTGTCCTGGTTAATGATTACTGTCTTATTTCACTGTAGAGCCTCTAGCCCTGCTCAATATGCCTTAACCAACCATGTTGTTCCACCTCCTACATATGCGATGACATCACCTGGTTTAAACGTCTCTCGAGACTATATCTCTCTCATGCCTAGGTTTACCTCCAATGTACTCACATCCTACATTACCTTTGTCTGTACATTATGCCTTGAATCTATGCTATCGTGCCCAGAAACCTGCTCCATTTACGTGCTAGACGGCCAGTTCTAATAGCCTTTAGCCGTACCCTTATCCTACTTCTCCTCTGGTYATGTAGAGGTTAATCCAGGWCCTGCAYTGCCTAGCTCCACTCCTACTCCCCAGGTGCTCTCATTTGTTGACTTCTGTAACCGTGAAAGCCTTGGTTTCATGCATGTTAACATTAGAAGCCTACTCCCTAAGTTTGCTTTATTCACTGCTTTAGCACATTCTGCCAACCCGGATGTCTTAGCCGTGTCTGAATCCTGGCTTAGGAAAACCACCAAAAACCCAGAAGTTTTCCACAAGGATAGAACTGCCAAAGGSGGCGGTGTTGCAATCTACTGCAGAGATAGCCTGCAGAGTTCTGTCAAACTATCCAGGTCGGTACCAAAACAATTCGAGCTTCTACTTCTAAAAATTCACCTTTCCAGAAACAAGTCTCTCACCGTTGCCGCTTGCTATAGACCACCCTCTGCCCCCAGCTGTGCCCTGGACAACATATGTGAATTGATTGCCCCCCATCTATCTTCWGAGKTCGTGCTGRTAGGTGACCTAAACTGGGACATGCTTAACACCCCGGCCATCCTACAATCTAAGCTTGATGCCCTCAATCTCACACAAATTATCGATGAACCTATCAGGTACAACCCCAAATCCGTGAACATGGGCACCCTCATAGATATCATCCTAACTAACTCACCCTCCAAATACACCTCTGCTGTTTTCAACCAAGATCTCAGCGATCACTGCCTCATTGCCTGCATCCGTAATGGGTCTGCATGTTCAACGGACCACCCCTCATCACGTCAAATCACTGTCACACCTCATCACTGCTCCCTAAAACACTTCAGCGAACAGGCCTTTCTAATCGACCCTGGACCAGCACAAAACATCCTGGCGTTCTGCATTAGCATCGAATAGCCCCTTAATATGCAAGTTTTCAGGGAAGTTAGGAACCAATATACACAGGCATTAGGAAAGCTAAGGCTAGCTCTTTCAAACAGAAATTTGCAATCTGTAGTACCAACTCAAAAAATTCTGGGACACTGTAAAGTCCATGGAGAATAAGAGCACCTCCTCCCAGCTGCCCACTGCACTGAGGCTAGGAAACACTGTCACTACCGATAAATCCACTTAATTGAGAATTTCATAAGCATTTTTCTATGGCTGGCCATGCTTTCCACCTGGCTACTCCTACCCGCCAAAACCCTGTACCCCCCACAGCAACCGCCCAAGCCTCCCCCATTTCCCCATTCCACGGTCAAGGTCCTAAACAATATCATAACGCCATCGATAAGAGACATTACTGTGCAGCCGTATTCATCGACCTGGCAAGGCTTTCGACTCTGTCAATCACACATTCTTATTGGCAGACTCAACAGCCTTGGTTTCTCAAATGATTGCCTCGCTTGGTTCACCAACTACTTCTCCGATAGAGTTCAGTATGTCAAATCGGGGAGCCTGTTGTCCGACCTCGGCAGCCTCTATGGGGTGCCACAGGGTTAAATTGTTGGGCCGACTCTCTTCTCTGTATACATCAATGATGTCGCTCTCGCTGCTGGTGATTCTTTGATCCAACCCTACGCAGACGACACCATTCTGTATACCTATGGCCCTTCTTTGGACACTGTGTTAACTAACCTCTAGCTGAGCTTCAATGCCATACAACTCTCTTCCGTGGCCTCCAACTGCTCTTAAATGCAAGTAAAACTAAATGCATGCTCTTCAACCGATCGCTGCCCGCACCTGCCCGCCCGTCCAGCATCACTACTCTGGACGGTTCTGACTTAGAAATATGTGGACAACTACAAATACCTAGGTGTCTGGTTAGACTGTAAACTCTCCTTCCAGACTCACATTAAGCATCTCCAATCCAAAATTAATCTAGAATTGGCTTCCATTTCGCAACAAAGCATCCTTCACTCATGCTGCCAAACATACCCTCGTACAACTGACCATCCTACCGATCCTCAACATCGCTGATGTCATCTATAAAATTGCCTCCAACACTCTACTCAACAAATTGGTACAGTCGATCACAGTGCCATCCTTTTGTCACCAAAGCCCCATATACTACCCACCACTGCGACCTGTATGCTCTCGTTGGCTGGCCCTCGCTTCATACTCGTCGCCAAACCCACTGGCTCCAGGTCATCTATAAGTCGTTGCTAGGTAAAGCCCCACCTTATCTCAGCTCACTGGTCACCATAGCAGCACCCATCCGTACGACGCACTCCAGCGGGTATGTCTCACTGGTCACCCCCAAAGCCAATTCTTTCTTTGGCCGCCTCTCCTTCCAGTCTCTGCTGCCAATGACTGGAACGACTGCAAAACTCTCTGAAGCTGGAGACTCTTACCTCCCTCACTAGCTTTAAGCACCCGTCACAGATCACTGCACCTGTACATAGCTCATCTGTAAACAGCCCATCCCCATACTGTATTAGTTATTTATCTTGGTCCTTTACACCCCAGTATCTCAACTTGCACATTCATCTTCTGCACATCCTACCATTCCAGTGTTTAATTGATATATTGCCACCCTAGCCTATTTATTGCCTTACCTCTCTTTCCTACCTCATTGCACATGCTGTATATAGATTCTTCTACTGTATTATTGATTGTATGTTGTTATTCCATGTGTAACTCTGTGTGTGGGTGTATGTGTCGAACTGCTTTGCTTTATCTTGGCCAGGTCGCAGTTGCAAATGAAACTTGTTCTCAACTAGCCTATCTGGTTAAATAAAGGTGAAAATATATATTTTTAAATCAACTAGCACCTGGGCCTGTTGCACAAAACTAGGATAAGGGATTAAGCCAGGATATCTTGGTGATCCTGGCTCAATTGATCCGTAATCCGGTTGCACTAAGTGGAATAGGGGGCAGGAGATATGTTATGGTATAAATTACCATGGAGATTTATTCTGTGGAGCTAGCCTGCTCCAGACCACGGAAATTCCAGGATCTATTTAATCTCATCCCTAATGTCAGTCAGCAGTCACCACAAATGGAAACCAATAGTTATTTCACTGCTCACTATACATTATCACATAACTAGACCCACTGTTATTATTTAACGTTTGTGATCATTAATTTTCAATGATTTTGGATAAAAAATGATTTTTAGATGATGTTGCGTATCATTAGATAATTTACAGTTTCCCATAGACTATAAGGCTATATATAAAATGATAGAAATTAGGGCCACAGAGGGGAAAAAAACACAAGTCATATATTGTAACCAGTTGTTTAAAGGAGGACAGTTGTTAAAATGACAGATGTGGGGCATTCGTGAAAATGTACTTCAGTATGGTTTCATAAACAAAGACATGCTGATGTCGCAGAATATTAGTATCACATTGTCATAAGTATCAAAACTGTAAAAACAATATGTAGCTTTTCTGCAGAAAGAACCAGCCTCATAAATTTATGACTTTATCCTTTTTCTTCAGTGTGGCCTAGTACTCTGTCAATAACACAATAACACATTCCATATGAATATAAAACAACAATGTGTAACATTATGTTCCCTTATTGAATAAGGACAAACAAAGCAGGTAACCATCAGCTCCTTTCGAAACTGAAGTCACAGTGACTCTACAGATGGAAGACCAGAATCCAAGCATATTATACAAAATGATACATACACATTCAAAGGTCTGTATATAACACACCCTGCATGTCTGCACACTAAAAAAATGCAGGACAATCCATACACATCACTGAACGACAAATGAATGGATGCAGTAGCCTCCCTGCAGCCCTTGTATTACACACAGTATACCGCACAAACATCATAAGAGGCCAAATTCGTCAAAAAACGAACCCAAAAAAACCCAAATTCCTCTGCCACCGCAGGACATATTTAACCAAAATTGAAGCACACATACTACTAAAATAATTCAACATATTGGTCCCTCAGCAGCCGACCCTGTCGTCATCAGGAGAGATTGCCGGATTGTCCCAGTCCATGGCTGGTGCACTCTGGGGGCCCTCTCCTTCCTCAGGCAGGCCACATTGTGGAGGACAGCACAAGCCACAGTAATATCACATGCCCTACAGGCTGACCCTTAATTTGTGAAGGCAGTGAAAGCGTGCCTTCAGGAGGCCAAAGGTCATTTCAACTCTGGCCTGGTCTGGCATGGGCATGGTTGTAGGCCTGCTGTGCTTCCTGGGGTCTGTGAAAGGTGTCAGGAGAAAGGCTGGCAGCCATACCCCCTGTCTCCCAGCAACACACCAGAGAATTCACCTGTCAAACAAAATCTCATCATTATACCTCATAAACACAGTGATATTCTTGACACAGCCATGATGGTTATAAATAGGGGTTGTTGGCAGTACCTTGTGATAGGCACTGATAGATTTCAGAGGGCCCGAAAGATTCTGGAGTCAGGACTGAGCCGGGCCATTTTGCCACAACATGCTGATACTCAGCGTTATACAGTCGCATGTCAGACCATCTTGAAATCATAAAATGAGAATATTAACACCAATCAATGCACATCATGGCAATCGCAGGAGTGTTCGTCAAATGAGACATCATCAAAGTTATGTTCACGCTGAAACATTAATGCTTGTGAAAGGATTTCCTATCACAAACTCGGCCTCATGGCACCATGAGGGGGCTATTTATGTCCGTAGTGTGTGTGCAGGTCCACTGCATCCAATGACATTGGGGAAACCGGTCACACAAAATAATGAGTATCCTAACTATGTGTTAACGAGTTTGTCCTGTATATTTTAGAGTCCCTCTTACCTGCTAATTCCTTGAGAACTCCTCTTGGTTGGATGTACAGAGTCTTCGTGGCCAGGGAGGATGAAGACATCTGCTAATGGCTTGATAGCCAGAACACACACCCCTTATTGTGCGCAAATTGTGGCCTTGTTCAGCTGTTCTGCATCCCCCATGAGCTTACAGGAAGGCTCACTAGCAAAAAGCGGCAAAGGGCCACACACCCAAACCATTGGCTCACACCTGCAGTGCATGGCTCCGGTGGCAGTGCGGTGCTTATCCTGGACCCATAGTCTGCTAATATACTGATGCCATCTGCAGAAAACCTGTATCTTCATATAAGATGGTCCATGCAGGGAAGGCCGTGGGTCCAACCGGTCCTGAAGACCCTTTCTTCGCCTGAAGGCGCTCCTCAGCCCAAGTTCTCTCATCCACCACATCTCGCACGAATGGGCATTGCCATGTGTCAGAGCAGAAAGGAACACACAATTTTGGGCCTTCAATATAGGCTAGTGGCCCACACCCGGTGCTGGGGGGGTTGGGCAAAGGGCGATGCCTTATAACGTGACTTGGTTGTACTGATTGCTTGGGAAATAAAAAAACTTAGAAAAGATGCCCACCGTCGGTCCTGTGTGCTCACAATAAGAGCTCTATGTCATGGCTGCACTTGACTTACGAGAAGTACTACTAATTTTTATTTGAGCGTGTGTCATCTTCTTGGAACTGGGGGAGGAAAGAAAATAAGGATTATAATTGTGGTGTTTACCAGTAGCATACAGTGTACAATGAAGGCATATCCTCACTCCCTCTCAAGTTTTGTTTTATTTCAAGGTCCCAGTTTTCCTAATGTCCTCTTTTTTATTTCCGGCTCCATGTGCAAGAGTTTCCATCTTTTTCTTTCTTGTACTGAATGTCCTATGTCCTGCCAGTTCTATTTGCGCCGGAGTGGTTGCAATACAACTGTTCTGATACTTGTGAAGCTCTGTGGACCACAATACAATAGCCGCAGCTGGAATTTGGCAGGATGTGGTGTCCTTTTATAATACGCACTATGTTGCACAGGGCTGGTTTTTCCCACTGATCATCAGCATTGGTCCTGTAAAAGAAATTAGATTTTTTGATTTTGATGAGGACTTCCTCGCCCATTGTAGAGTAATAGTACTTTCACAGTCTGTAACATGAATACCTCGATGCCTTTTGGAATCAGAGAGCGGAGATGGTCCTCCCTCCTCATCAATCGTCTTCCTCATGTGCGTGTTGTGCTGCACTAGGGCCTGCCCCTATCACATATTAATCGGATTTCATATTGAAGCTAGTAGCAAGACATGCCAGGCCTACAGTATCCTTTGATGGAGAGTATCACTGATCAGCATCTCTGGTGCTTGTTGCTGTGGCTCTAACAGGAACCAGTGTCCGAACACTTGCAATGGCACTAGAAACCAAAGGTCAGACAGTCCAATTGATTCAATGAGATGTGGTTGTAATCCCAGTAGAGAATGAAGGACATACTTGAATGAAGCGGGTGGCATCTTGGAGGAACCTATCGTCGTCTCTTTTCCCCCCAGGGATCCCTCTAAGACGGGCCCCCCCTGCCCTTTATTAGCTTTCCAAGGCGCATGTCTCTCTGGGGTAAGGTCAGCCTTTGGTGACCACCACCCGTGCCTTGTCTGTGGGTATTCTTTGTTCACTGCTAAAACAGGTACAGACAATGTGTGAGCAGCACCTTCTGGGTACAATATTGCTTCGTGCCTTTGTTAAATATTAGTCAGGGACCATACCGATTCTCAGATATGTTCTTTGTAATTTGATTTTGACTGCTGCCATGTCCCGTTTTGGACCGTTCATGTTTAATCTACACACACCACACACACACACAACACACACACACACAGCACACACACACACACACACACACACACACACACATTTAATTGAGTCACACTGCAAAAAATTACTTGGTATTTTTGTCTGTTGTTCAGTAAAAATATCAAAAAAATTATCATAGCTTTATACAGGGTGATGGAGTTACTTACACAATTTCACTCATATCTGCAGTGCATTTCAATTAAAAATTTAACCGTTTCCATAATTACAGTACAACTGCATTTTTGGAGATGGGAATTAAATATTTGAATTGTAATTGTGATGTTTCAGCGAGCGGTGGTGGTAATTGTGCACTCTTACGCATTCAGGCGGTCTGCAATACTTTGCCACGCTTTTTCTCTTGCTTTATCAATGTGGCGGTGTTGCCTTTCTTCTTATTATATCTTTTACCTCCTCGTATGCCTCCATGAGGATTTGTGCTTCCGACGGGGGAAAGTCGCGGGCTCTAGTGCCATGGAAATCAGTTAATCTGTGATCTGTGCGGGGGTCTATTTGAGTGAGCCGCTGAGCCGCACCTATCCAGATTTGGTTTCACCTGGCTAATTGAATCCGTGTCTGCACTCATCGCTGGCTTTGGTCTTTGTGCACACAATAAGCCTGGACCACATGGTTTGGCTTCATTGAGCTCAGCTGAGTCATTTGATCCCGGTGTTCTTATTCTACTTTTGTGCAACAGGCTGATTGCATCTTCTCATTCTGTGCTAAATTGCAATTTATTTACCTTGAGTCATGATATTTGTATTTTTACATTGTTGTGTCTCAGAAGGCCACTAGGCTATAAATATGAGCTAAGTGCAATTGTCAGGTTGCCTTGAGGACGATGTCAGCTTGATGTCAAAACGTCAGTCACCTGTACTCATCCTGAACAATGTACTCATCCTGAACAATGTACTCATCCTGAACAATGTACTCATCCTGAACAATGTACTCATCCTGACTTTTTTGTTCAGAGCGGCAACTATTTTCTGCCTCGAATTAGTCCTTTTTGAAGTTTCTCTTGGTAAGCCCTTTTGAGTTATACAACGTATTTCAGGTTCATAACATGTTCATTACATGTGTTATACATCTAAGTGAGTATCATGATTGCCAGCATATAATTTAAAACTTTTTGTCACTACATGTCAAAGTAAAACAGTTATTCTAAGCAGAGCTGACAATGAAGTAGGAGCCGGAGTTTATAGARGCTCAGATTTGAGCCTTCTTCCAGTGAAGTGGGTTTACTCTCATCGATGGCCTTCATGATCCTGTCAATCAAAGGCTCATCTGGATTGGCACAAATGGGGTAGTTTTTTTCCGTGATCAACCTGGAAAAGAGACAATATCAAAATAAATATCACTACTGTAGGTGTAGTGTGTGTGTGTGTGTAAAATATGTATGACAAGGAAACTTATTTTAGACATACATGACCCCTTTATGAGTGCAGTCAGATCTGGTCATTCATATGCCACAATTAATTGTTTGGGGATCCTTCTTTGGTAATACTGGAAACAGCATTCATCAGGAACATTTCCATCTGTATAAAAAGACAGTCTGTCAGTTTCCTGTACTTTTTCTGACATACTTTAAGTCAACATGGAATCGTTCAGTTCAGCTTATAATGCAACAATTTCCCAAAACAAAAAAAAAGCAATTTTGGACTGACCAATGTAGACATGTTCAGATATATGCAACTTAAAAGTTTAATATCGCGAAATTTCAACCTGAAAGCTTTTGGACATCAGAGCAATGTTGAGGGCATCCTATTTGACTTGAATCTATTTGATATACAAAGCCTTGCAGATTGTCATTAGATAGCTATCTCTTAGAAAAAACAAACTGATATAGGCACAGATGTGGAGGGAAATTACTCTTAATCCAGTATATAACTCTTGTATAGAATTTATTATAACAAGAGACTACACTTTTACAGTACAACAGCAACAGGTCTTAAGTGTAAAACAAATCAATAATTCATGGCTTCTGGGAGTGCTATAAAGTCATAAAAGTAATGGGCGGGTTAGAAAGTTGGCTGTCAGAAGTTTGACAATGTAAGTTTACTATTAATCAATCAAATCGTATTAGTCACATGCGCCGAATACAACAGGTGTAGACCTTACAATGAAATGCTTACTTACGAGCCCAACCAACAGTGGAGTTAAAAAAAAATAAGATAAGAATAAGAGTAATGTCAGATCAATGTGCGGGGCACCGGTTAGTTGAGGGAGTATAAACATGTAGTAAAGTGACTATGCATATTAAAGTGACAAGCATAGATGACACAGAGAGTGGCAGTGGTGTGGAAGGGGGGTGGGGGGGGGGGGGGGGGGGGGGGGGGGGCAATGCAAATAGTCTGGGTAGCCATTGACTAGATTTCAGGAGTCTATGGTTTGGGGTAGAAGCTGTTTTAGAAGCCTCTTGGACCAAGACTTGGCACTCCAGGACCGCTTGCCGTGTGGTAGCAGAGAGAACAGTCTATGCTAGGGTGGCTGGAGTCTTGACAATTTTTGGGGCCTTCCTCTGACACCGCCTGGTATAGAGGTCCTGGATGGCAGGAAGCTTGGCCCCAGTGATGTACTGGCCGTTCCACTACCCTCTGTAGTGCTTGCGGTCGGAGGCCTAAGCAGTTGCCATACCGGAAGTGATGCAACCAGTCAGGATGCTTCTCGATGGTGCAGCTGTAGAACCTTTTGAGAATTTGAGGACCCATGGCAAATCTTTTCAGTTTCCTGAGGGGGAATACATTTTGTGTGCCCTCTTCACGATTGTCTTGGTGTGCTTGGACCATGTTAGTTTGTGGTGATGTGGACACCAAGAAACTTGAAGCTCTCAACCTGCTCCACTGCAGCCCAATCGATGAGAATGGGGCGTGCTCGGTCCTCTTTTTCCTGTAGTCCACAAGTCAGGATCACATTGAGGAGAGGTTGCTGTCCTGGCAGCACATGGCCAGGTTCTGACCTCCTCCCCATAGGCTGTCTCGTTGTTGTCGGTGATCGCTGTTGTGTCATTGGCAAATTTAATGATGGTTGTTGGAGCGTACCTGGCCATGCAGTCATGAGTGAACAGGGAGTACAAGAGAGGCCGAGCACGCACCCTGAGTGGCCCTGTGTTGAGGATCAGCTTGGCGGATGTGTTGTTACTTACGCTCAACACCTGGGGCGGCCTGTCAGGAAGTCCAGGATCCAGTTGCAGAGGGAGGTGTTTAGTCCCAGGGTCCTTAGCTTAGCAATGAGCTTTGAGGGCACAATGGTGTTGAACGCTGAGCTGTAGTCAATGAATAGCATTCCACGTAGGTGTTCCTTTTGTCCAGGGGTGGGAAAGGACAGTGTGGAGTGCAATAAAGATTGCATCATCTGTGGACCTGTTGGAGATGTATGCACATTGGAGTGGGTCTAGGGTTTCTGGGATGATGGTGTTGATGTGAGCCATGACCAGCCTTTCAAAGCACTTCATGGCTACAGACGTGAGTGCTACGGGTCGGTAATCATTTAGGCAGGTTACCTTAGTGCTCTTGGGCACAGGCACTATGGTGGTCTGCTTAAAACATGTTGGTATTACAGACTCGGACAGGGAGAGGTTGAAAATGTCAGTGAAGACACTTGCTAGTTGGTCAGCACATGCTCGCAGTACACGTTTTGGTAATCCGTCTGGCCCTGCGGCCTTGTGAATGTTGACCTGTCTAAAGGTCTTACTCACATCGGCTGCGGAGAGCGTGATCAGTCTTCTGGTACAGCTGATGCTCTCATGCATGTTTCAGTGTTTTTGCCTCAAAGCGAGCATAAAAGTAGTTTCGCTCATCTGGTAGACTCGTGTCACTGGGCAACTCTCGGCTGTGCTTCCCTTTGTAGTCCGTAATGGCTTGCAGGCCCTGCCACATCCGATGAGCGTCAGAGCCGGTGTAGTATGACTCGATCTTAATCCTGTATTGACGCTTTGCCTGTTTAATAGTTCGTCAGAGGGCATAGCGGGATTTCTTAGAAGCTTCCGGGTTAGAGTCCCGCTCCTTGAAAGCGGCAGCTCTAGCCTTTAGCTCAGTGCCGATGCTGCCTGTAATCCATGGCTTCTGGTTGAGGTATGTACGTACGGTCACTGTGGGGARGACYTCATCGATGCACTTATTGATGAAGCCAATGACAGATGTGGTGTACTCCTCAATGCCAGTGATGGAGTCKRGGAACATARTCCAGTCTGTGCTAGCAAAACAGTRCTGTAGCTTAGCATCTGCTTCATCTGACCACTTTTTTATTGATCTAGTCACTGGTGCTTCCTGCTTTAATTTTTTYCTTGTAAGCAGGAATCAGAAGGATGGAATTATGGTCAGATTTGCCAAATGGAGGGCGAGAGAGAGCTTTGTATGCGTCTCTGTGTGTGCAGTATAGGTGGTCCAGAGTTATTTTCCCTCTGGTTGCACATTTAACATGCTGATAGAAATTTGGTGAAACTGATTTAAGTTTCCCGGCATTAAAGTCCTCGGCTACTAGGAGCGCCGCCTCTGGGTGAGCGTGTTCTTGTTTGCTTATGGCGGAATACAGCTCATTCAATGCTATCTTAGTGCCAACCTCTGACTGAGGTGGTATGTAAACAGCTACGAATAATACAGATGAGAACTCTCTCGGTAGGTAGTGTGGTCTACAGCTTATCATGATATACTCAACCTCAGGCGAGCAATAGCTCGAGACTTCCTTAGATATCGTGCACCAGCTGTTTACAAAAATACATAGACCGCCACCCCTTGTCTTACCAGACGTTGCTATTCCATCCTGCCGGTACATCGTATAACCAGCCAGCTGTATGTTGATATCGTCGTCGTTCAGCCACGACTCCGTGAAGCGTAAGATGTTAGTTTTTAATGTCCCGTTGGTAGTTTAATCTTCCCCGTAACTTGTCGATTTTATTGTCCAATGATTGCATGTTTGCTAGCAGAATTGAGGGAAGTGGGGGTTTATTCGATAGCCTCCGAATTCTCAGAAGGCAGCCCACTCTCCGGCCTCTCTTTCTCCACCTCCTCTTTACACAGTTCACTGGGGTCGGGGCTTGTTCCCAAGGGAGCCGTATATCCTCCGCCTCGGGCTCGTCAGAGTCATGAAAGAAGAAAAAGGATTCTGCTAGTCCGTGGTGAGTAATCGCAGTCCTGATGTCTAGAAGTTATTTTCGGTCATAAGAGACGGTAGGGGCAACATTATGTACAAAATGAGTAAAAAAAAAAAGTTACAAACAACGTAGAAAAAAAAGAAAACACAATCGGTTGGGGGCATGTAAAACGTTTGCCTTCTGCTCCGGCGTCATTAATCCGTCTGTGTGCATATTTCAAGACATGGCATATGAGGGTGCTGTGGGATACCCAATTGGGTGGACCAATATTTTTTTCCAAAATCATCGCCATCACTACAACAGTGGATGAATCAAATGTACTATTATTTAAATAATCGAAAAGGTGTGAGCTACGGAGAAAAATAGAACAGTGCAATTTGAGGCCATATGGCAGAGTGCTACAAGCACTGGAACGTTCCAGAGGATGAAGGATAAGTGTGGTCGAGACATGTATGTTTGTGGTTGGAACATGTGTGTCTGAGCAGGTATGATGTCATTGATGTTTATTGTAATGTGTGTGCGTCTGATTATTGTCTTTTGTTCATATATGGTTGTTGTTTGATAAAAAACGAATAAACCAAATCCATTGCGTTTTTTTAAATGTTCCCCTCTAATCAGGGGGACCGATTTAGACCTGGAACACCAGGTGGGTGCAATGAATTATCAGATAAAACAGAAAACCAGCATGCTCCGGACCTTGTAGGGTTAGAGTTGAATACCCCTGCTCTACACCGTCTTTGGCTATGAAGCGGTTTCCTGGCGATCACTTGCTCTGCAACTATGGAAAAACAATGACAACACACACATAAGTAGTAGAGGTAAAAGGTAATAACATGGTCAATCAAGTTAACCGGTATGAATAGATCATTTATTTCATAAAACAGTAGTTTATATACACTTCAAGTGAGATACAGTTCCAGTTTTGACCTTGCTAACCTCCCACCCAAGTCCAACTCAACAGAAAAGGGTCCATTGGAAATGTCACACATTAAAACAAGAGGGCATAGTCAAACTGACAAATCAAAACAAAGCATAAAGAAAAGCAGATTTACTACAAATCTAAATGGCCAGAACTCATCATGATGCCTCTATTATTCTATTTCATGGCGAGGTCAGATTTGTAAAAAATGTATTCAATAATTTAAAACGGGCCATTTATACTTACCGGGTTGCACTTCTGTGATATAAGGCGTGTTCACATGCTATCAGAGTTACCGGAAGCTCTTCAAAAGCACATACACACAACACACACAAGGATCCTCGATGGTCACGTGTGAGGGACACTGATACAGTATGACAGGAAGTACTCAACAAGACAAAATAAAAATCGTAAAAACATGGGATAAATTGTCCAAATGACAGTGTGAAACTACAGGGGTGAAACTGCACGAGGTGACAAGAATGATTGTTATTTTTTATTGCAGTGTTCCCCGCAAAAAGGGAGCAGGGGGAATGGAGTACATCCGTCTTCATACAGTGATCTGAATGTCTACGTGCACAGGGGGGTGAGGAGTGATCCCTAAATGCAGTGATCCCTAAATGCTTGGGGGGCTCTGGAGTATGGCGCGTTCTGTACGGTACCTGCATTCGGACCTAGCCTCCAATACATTCAGAATCATCTACAGAGGAGTTATCTTTTTTGGCAGGTGGTGGTGGTGGCGGCGGCAGACATGAAAGCAGTAGTACGATCTGTGAACTGAACACCACACCAAAGCGTCTTGTTGAACAACTCTCTCCCATTGAGCTCACACCTTGAAACCAAGGCTGGTGTGTTCAGTTAGTTTGAAACGGGGTAAAATCAGAGCTCCTAACACGACGCAGGTCTTTCAGCTACATTAGCAAAGGCATTACGGGAACAGGGAACATACAGCGTGCAATAGATCTGAGCRGCTCTGCTCCTCACCATGGAGTAAGACCGCTTCTGATTGGGTTACAGCACATACCGAGTGAGAACATCCAATAGAGGAAGGGCATACTGAGGCCAAATAGGGACACCAGCATTTCGACACAGGAGATCCTCAGCAGTCTCTTTTCCTTTTCGGAGTCGTCTATTGCACACCGGCATCGGTAGCAAAACACATTTGGTGCAGCAGCTTCAAAATCAAACCGTTACATATATTAAGATATGACACTTCAAATAGAAAACAAAGAAAACAGAATAATTCATTGATGACAAATGAAATGTGCAAAAAAAGAAAAACAGAAAAAAATGCAACCGATATACATAACGACACAGAAGATTCTCGTAATCTATCTTAGCCGTTCCACTTTAGTGTATGTATAGGACATCATTAAATATCACTTCCATTTATTTTACCCAGGCAGCTTATTTCCTCATTGAAGAGGGTTGGTAAAATGTTTCTTTAACAAGTTAACCGTAACATTGTGGTGCCTCAAACAATACTACATGCAAAAAAAAAATGCTATTTGTTGTATTTCCAATGAATCTTCATAAGAATAAAAATCAATTCACTATCTCCTCTTTTCAAGCCGATGAACAGTTGTCCCCAAATCAAACACCCACGGCTTCTCCTTGGGAGTCTTTAGGTCATAGAATGGTACGGAAACAAATAAAAACAAACGAATGAACGGCAAACAAATTAAAAACACATTGAAACCACATCAGACCAAACAAAAAAAAGGCTAACAGTAAAAATCGCAGCTGATTTGTAGGAATGACCAACGGCAACGGAGGCTGGGAGTAGAGGTAGAAAGGGAGGAGAAAGTGAGAAAGAGGAACTAGCATCCCTGCTATAGACATATGGGAGTGTACAGTACATTCGAGAGCATCCTTCGTCTGCCCGGTTCGATTTGGGGAAGGGGGACACAACATGTGTTGAGGGGGGTCATAATAAGTCCTCGTACCCCCTTACCCCAGTCTTTTCCAGACCTCCAGTGTCTCTGCTCCATGAACCAGGTCCAGGGGGAACACAGTGGCTAGTTTTCCCCATCCGTGAGCACTCCGAGCCTGGGTATGTCCATGCCAGGGAGGGCATGTCTATCTGGGTCCCAGAGGGCAGCTCTCACACACAGCCTGGCCTGGGCTAGTCTAGTGTTTCATACGGTCAGGTGGAGTACTGGGTCGGAGAATGAGCGTGTGTCTGTGTTGTCTTGCTCCTGGATAACTGGACTCAGCGCTTTAGGACTGGACTGTTCCGCTCCTGCAAGGCCTGAAGAACCTGAGGACGCCAAAAGGAGAAACAAGGAAATATCAGTCATGTTAAACAGGGAGCATGGAGTTCATACCATACTCAAAGGAAGAGGCATGGTGTATTCAATCACATATGAAAGGGCTTCCAGGAAATTCCATCAAGCCTCATTCTTTAGAATGCTGTACACAGACAGTGGTGCTAACTAACAAAGCACAAACCTAGAGCTGACATAAGTGTCCCTTCCACCACCTTCCTAATTCTGTTGCGCCGCACCTGAAAGAACGTCTATTTTCAAGATACTATTTTGAAGTCAGCTGCCTCAGAAGGCTTCTTAGCACATCCCTCGTAAAAACAAAAACCGAGGAAAACCAGAGATGTCCACGTCTGTGTGTGTCATCTCACCTGCCCCCATTTCCTGTTCTTGCTCGTCATGTGGACGGCGTGGATGTGTGAGAAGAGCTGGTCGGGGGAGATGTGGTCGGGCAGGCGGGTGAGGAACTGGGCGTTGTGGATGAAGTCCATGCGGGTCAACACGTCCTCGTACAGGCGCAGGATTCCCAGGGCCACCCGGAACAGGAACTCGTCACCGTCGCGACAGAACACGTCCCACACCCGACACGCCAGGTCCAACGGCAGCGACTTACTGTACAGGGTGAAGATCCTATAGATAGATAGAGATACTTTATTTGGTTACACCTTTCCATATTGAACCATTGAGGTACAAAAGGTATCATACAGACAGAGGCCTGCCGTTATTTTCACACACAAACACATTCACAGGCGTGAGTAGTCCATCGAGACACACCAAGCATACACAAAACCACACACAGTCCAATGCACAAAAAATAGAACAATGAGCAAGAAGAGAGAGTGAGAAAGAGAATGCAGATAAGGACAATGGCATTTGAACAGATACGGCTCTGTAAATCAGCAAATTCCCAAACTATCTACAGATTAAATGTATTTTCCTGGGACACTTTTGGTTTGTATGGGATTTATTGACATGGTCCAATAGCTTATGTGCAGGGCTTCCTCTCTTGACTTCCACCTCCCCCTCATCTCTTAATCAGTGTATAAGTAACTGATGTGAAAACTGGCAGCTGTGTGGTGAGAGCACGGGGTGMGAGAGGAGACCACCGGTAAAGCCACTCACACGTCCGGTCTTCTCAGTACACAATAACACATTCTGAAGGGCAAAAATTACACAGAGAAAAAAAAAAAGTGCCGACAAAACGTGTCAATCTTTTAATCAGATATTTTTTCATATTCGTAAATGGTAGGTGATCTTTCATTTCATATATGTGGCACAAAAATACAGATTATACACACATTTTACATGAGCAAAAGGATTAAGAGAGAAAAAGAGAGGGGAGAAAGAGATGGTGGTCTGACTTACCAGTCAATTAAATAAATATCGGGGGTCATGTTGTTTTCCTTGAAATGTACAAACAGCTTTGGTAGGTTTTCTTCAAAGAACACCTCAAATGCTGCAAAGTACTTCAACATCTGAGGAGGTAGAAGCAGGAAGAAACAACCGAGTCAGATAGACCACATAGCCCGGCTCTCGGAGCCGTGACTCAGACAAATGTAATAACGTCGCTACAGTTGCCAAAAGGGTGCTAAGTGCTATGACAAATCAGTGCTAACAGGGTGTGCAGGCTTTTGTTCCAGCCCAGCACAAAACACCAAATTCAACTAACTGTAGCGTGTGTGTGCGTGTGTCTGACTAAACTGTACTCACAAGGCTGTGGTCCACTCTGAAGAAGGCCATCTGACAGGGCTTGTTCAGCAGGTTGGCGAAAGCTATGAAGGCATCCGGCGTGTCCAGGTTGAGGATCAGCACCGCCGCGATGAACGACATGCCCTGCACCTGAACCCCCAGGGAGGAACAGGTGCTCGTGACTATGTTAAGTGTATGTTAGCAGTGCTACATTGCTGTAGCTATGTTGATATATATACTGCATCTCAGTACTATGCACTCAAAAATGAACACATGAGATAGTGTGTTAGTGATGTGCACGATTATAGTAGTGGGGTGGTGTTAGTGACATTTGATGTTAAGTGTTCATGACTGGTGTTAGGAGCCTTACTACGAGGACTAGTCATAATGAGAAGGGGGAAAGGAGATTATATAACACTTAACCTGAACTCTCCATCTATCCCAGAGGCCTTCAATCTATCCTAAGGCCTGACATATGGGGTCAGTCCAYGGCTGTATAGTACAAAGCAGGATCAATGAGTTAGCCAGCTAACTTTCAGAAAGAACCAGAAATAACTGATTATCTGGTTCATTAAGAAAAGTYAACGTATACGTTTTTGGTRGTTGAGTCAATTAGAKCATGTCAAGGTCATTRCAGAATACGTAGGCCAGTGGCGAACTCATTGATCTTGCATTATATAATACTCCTCCAGAAGCCGAGATACATTTCTCTGTAAACACACTGTGTGCTGTTTCTCAGCATTGGTGTGGTGCAGCCACAGTAAACATGTCTAGTAGAGTATACTGACTTAGAGGCTTTTACCACACACAGTCCAACTCATTTCATTAGACTCAAAGGCAATAGCAAACGGGCTGAAAAGTGGGCTTAGTTAATCTGATAGTTCTAATGTGTGGAAGGTTCCGGGAGCATGATGAGGAACGCAACCAAAAGAGATCAAAACGGTTAGGTCAGTGCTGCATTGGAATACACAGATGTAAGCACATWAACATACACACAGAGAGAAAGGGCCAGGTGGGGTGGGCAAATATCTCAGAAGAGTTTGACTAATCTTGTTGGCGCGATGGAGGCCTGCTGCTTGTCTCTCAGACTACATATACTGGCTGTTACGTAGAGCAGAGCGAGGCTGTCCCCCAAAATAACAACCTGCTCCCTATATAGTGCACRACCTTTGACCAGGGCCCATAGGGCTCCAGTTAAAAGTAGTGCACTATATAGGGAATAAGGTACCATTTGGGACAAACCCCTAGGCTAACGTATGACTCACTGCCACTTTGTTCATAGCCTAAGATACAGTGCTCGTCTATGACATTACACAATAGGGCTGAGATAGAAGGAATGGTTTCTGATTAAGCCCTTATTGTGTGGGGGCCCTTGTGCTTCTGACGAAAAGGCATTAAATACTGAGACACTTCGCATACACACAAAGGCACAGACTTAGACCAATGAGCAACTCATAAAGTGTGTGTGTGTACTTACGTAGCCAACGTCTGGCCTATAGCAGGTGTATGCTCCCAGGATGCTGTGCAGCATGTCGTAGTATGGACCTCCCTGTCCAAACACAGGAGGAATTTTAACACCGTAAATTATTTTTAGACTATCTGCTAATTACCATTGAAAACAACAGAAGGAATACTAGGTTGTCTTCGCTGACATTTTCAATCTCCCAGTTTGTAATCCCAACACGTTTCAAGCGGACCACCATCGTCCCTGTTCCCAAGAGCTCCAAGGTAACCTGTCTAAATGACTATCACCTTGTCTCACCCACATCTGTAAATATGAATTCCTTTGAAAGGCTGGTCATGACACACATCGACACCATCATCCCAGACACCCTGGGCTCATCCCTATTTACATAGCATCACATGTGGATCTGTTGGGGCTCTATTTCAATTGCACTTCACACTGCACTCTCCCACCTGGACAAGTGGGGAAATAACTGAGAATGCTGTTCATAGACTACAGCACAGCGTTCAACACCATAGTCCCCTCTAAACTCATCACTAAGCTGGGGACCCTAGGACTGAACACCTCCCTCTGGAACTGGATCATGGACTCGCCTGACTGGACGACCCAAGGTGGTGAGGGTAGGCAACAACACCTCTGCTACGCTGACCATCAACACAGGGGCCCCTCAGGGGTGTGTGCTTAGTCCCCTCCTGTACTCCCTGTTCACCCACGACAGCGTGGCCACGCACGACGCCAACAAGTTCTGACGACAACGGTGGTAGGACTGATCKCAGACAGCGATGAGAAAACCTACAGGGAGTTGGTCAGAGATATGGCAGTGTGGTTCCATGACAACAACCTCTCTCGCTCTCTCTCCCAACGTCAGTAAGACCCGTAAGACAGGATAAAGAGGGCAGAGCATGCCSCGATCCACATCGACGGGGCTGTAGTGGAGCGGGTCGAAAGCTTGAAGTTCCTTGGCGTCCACATCACTAAGGAATTATGGTCCACACACACCCACACAGTCGTGAAGAGCACACTAGTGTCTCCTCCCCCTCAGGTGGCTGAAAAGGTTAGGCAGCTGCACCATTTGTGAGCAGCTTGACTGGCTGCATCATCGCTTGGTATGGCAAATGCAATACCAATGACCGCAAAGCACTACAGAGGGTGATGCGGACGGCCCAGTTCATCACTGGAGCCGAGCTCCCTGCCATCCAGGACCTCTACATCAGGTGGTGTCAATGAAAGGGACGAGAAATTGCCAAAGACTCCAGCCACCCAACCCATACTGTTCAATCTGCTTCTGTCTGGCAAACAGTACACGAGCATCAGCTCTCTGACCAACAGGCTTCAAGACAGCTTCTACCCCCGAGCTAAATAGTGAATTAATGGTTACCCGGACTATCTGCACTGACCCCATCTTSCACCGACTCTATGCACACTCACAATACTATATATACACACACTCCCACGCATACCGACAACACATACACACCAATTCATTTAATTTAATGAATAAAGTGATCATCTATAGAGTTGATATATTATTATTAAATAAACAGTTTATTGGTTTTTGTTCTGCCACTGACCTGTTGGAAGATACAGAGGTGTGGGAAGGTTCTGGAGATGTCCAGTGTAATCAGCTCCAGACTGGCCTCTCTGTCCGCCAGGGACAAACCTGCATCTACACACGCGCATACATAGATAGACACAGACAGACAGACAGATAGATAGACACAGACAGACAGATAGATAGATAGACACAGACAGACAGATAGATAGACACAGACAGACATGGAGGACAGAAGAACATGTTAGAAACACATTGAATGATTCAACAACCACACGTTTCTTGTAGCCAACTCTCGTGTTCTGTAACCTTCTGTAGGCTATATTTAGAATCAATGTGAGTCAGATTGAAATCCTCCACCATTTGTAAGACAGGTCAAACACTTCCAATTGCACTTTAGAAAAAAGGGTATAAAGAAATGAAAGTAGCATATTTTTCCGTCTCTACCGTGTACTCCCAATAAAATCAATCAATCACTACCTTCAGTCTCTGGTTCAGTGGGTGGTGCAGTAGGCATAGATTTCCACTTCTCCCTTGCCCTGGCCAGACAGATGTTAAACAGCTCTGTGGACAAATAGAATACATCACAACTTTACGCCTGTTATTGCGCACACACACACACAAAATAAAACCTGCCCTTGAGCCAATTAACATGGGAGTAAAATCACAGACAGGGACTACGCTAGTAATCCTATCAAAAGCCTTCTGCTGCAGCACATCAAGGCTGAATACATTCTCAAGGTCTTCTCTCCATTATCAAKGACCTTTGCAGTGTCTCAATGGTGCTGTGCTTATCTACTGGCCTTCTCCTAGACCTGGCGTTGCCCTCTAGTGAGGAGTAATTGAATCTGTGTAATGAGATATTTCTACATAATAGAGTATGGCACCATATAGGGAATTGGGTGCCTCATTCACAACCCTGAATCACCTTGTGATGAAGTTAGCAAAGTTGGTATACTGGTATTCGGCTCTTTATGGAAGAACAGGAGACTTTACAGGCCAATATTGTCTCTGCATTATGAACCCTAACAAGCTATGCGTCGCCCACACGACCATGTATAGATAGATAGTATAGATAGAGAAACTCAGACGGACACTTCCAATTGAAATCCTCATTTTCTCTTTCTGTAGAACTCTGGTGAAGGCAAAGAGTCGAAACTTGTTGGTTTGTAAACAATAAATAAGCTTTCCTACTAACTTCCATTGTCCTCTGAGAGTATCTGAACCTGTACTACACCTCTGATTATTTGCCAGAGCAATGGAAGAATGCATTCATATTGAGGTATYTATGTAGATCAATGGCTCTTGGTTTAGCTCTGCGCTGAATTTTAGATTTTTTTTATAGAGGCCCCCCATCTTGGTGGTGTAGAGAAATGTTTGCATTTTTAAAGGCCAATTTCCTGCAATTCTACACATTTTGCCTTGGAGCTGAGAGAAAAAGTTGCAGTTTTCAAGTTAATTTCCTGCAATTCTATGCATTTTGCCATGGATGGCTAATGGTGTGTTTTTTTGCTCAAACATAACAGCAAAATCAATACTGCTAAATTCCTTGTTTTTGGAATTGTCAATTCTCCTTGATTGTCTACCTTTTATTTTGGTAAATTGTTAGTTCTCAAAGAATATATTATAAAAATGTAAAAAAAATGATATATATAAATATATATATATATACATACATTATGTTTGTATAAATCGGGTTTTAGTCATTTAGGTTTACACTTGTTTACATTGTTTTTCCATCCCGAAAATTCATTCCAAAAACACTGTTATGTTTGTATAAATCGGGTTTTAGTCATTTAGGTTTACACTTGTTTACATTGTTTTTCCATCCCGAAAATTCATTCCAAAAACACTGTTTGGACATAAATAACGCTTAGACGGAAAAATCCATGTGAGTAGACATAAGAGGGAGAGATATAGGTTGATTAGTATGCCGTGTAGCTCAGCTCAGGACTTAGGTGGGCTTATCTGCAAGTGCCTCTGAGGGCTTTCACCTCAGTAGTGAAAATGTGTGAGGAAGACTGCACACACACACACACACACAGCAAGTCTGTGTGGAGGTATTAATATGAAGTTCCCAGTGAAAGTGAAGGCCACGTATTTGCATGTGTGTGTGTGTGTGTGTGTGTCCAGTTGAGTCAGTGAACTCATTGGGATGCAGTTCGTTCTCGTATCAGGAGAGCATTCAGCCGTGTACCTTCGCTCTTCAATCTATCTTTGGCATTGTAATTGAATACCAAAGACAAATTGTACATTTCTAAGACCACTGTGTGTGTCACACCGATACATGATCCCATTAGGTTCGGCTTGTCACAACCAAAATGGGCCACCGGAGGGGGTGGTTTTTCCAATGACTCATGCTGAAACGAAGACCTCCGGTATTATTWTTWTTTTTTTGCCTTTATTTAACTAAGCAAGTCAGTTAAGAACAAATTCTTATTTACAATGACGYCCTACACCGGCCAAACCTGGACAACGCTGGGCCAATTGTGAGCCGCCCTATGGGACTCCCAATCAAGGACCGGTTTGMGATACAGCCTGGATTCGAACCAGTGTGTCTGTTGTGACACCTCTAGCACTGAGATGCAGTGCCTTAGACCTGCATCTCACCCTTAGATATTTACAGTATTATAAGTCCTCTCTTTACTTCACTCACGCATGCCCCCCAGGTGTGATGTGAGGTGTGTATAATTCAGTGCAGTCTCTCAGGCCTACAGTGAGAGGTGTGTCGTACCGTGGGTGATGTTGAGCTCGTTGCCCACCGCCAGGCTCCAGACCTTGCCCCTGACGCTTGGGGGCACGCCCTGCCACCAGAGCTCCCTGACCCGCCGAGACGTACACATGGCACTCCAGTTGGGCAGAATCTCCAGGTTCCAGGTCTGGGCGGCGTTGCCGATGCTCTCCTCCAGCTTGCACCTGTCCTCCAGTTGCTTCCTCCTCTTCTGGGCCTCCTTGAGCTCTACAGAGGGAAGGGAGAGAGTGTTAGACAACAATATAATATAAATATGTGGTCCTCTGTAGCTCAATTGGTACAGCATGGTGTTTGCAACGCCAGGATAATTGGTGTGATTCCCGGGAATGTCCATATGTTTTTTTTTTTTTTTTAATTGCACGCATGACAGTAAGTCACTTTGGATAAGTACATCAGCTAAATGGCATTATAGACATTCTAATTATAATATTACCATATACAGTTGAAGTCGGGAAGTTTACATTACGCAAATTTTGCCACAACTTTGGAAGTATGCTTGGGGTCATTGTCTATTTGGAAGACCCATTTGTGACCAAGCTTTAACTTCCTGACTGATGTCTTGAGATGTTGCTTCAATATATCCACATAATTTTCCTCCCTCATGATGCCATCTATTTTGTGAAGTGCACCAGTCCCTCCTGCAGCAAAGCACCCCCACAACATGATGCTGCCACCCCCGTGTTTCACGGTTGGGATGGTGTTCTTCGTCTTGCAAGCSTCCCCATTTTTCCTCCAAACATAATGATGGTCATTATGGCCAAACAGTTCTATTTTTGTTCCATCAGACATTTCTCCAAAAATTACGATCTTTGTCCCCATGTGCAGTTGCAAACCGTAGTCTGGATTTTTATGGCGGTTTTGGAGAAGTGGCTTCTTCCTTGCTGAGCGGCCTTCCAGGTTATGTCGATATAGGACTCGTTTTACTGTGGATATAGATAGTTTTGTCCCCGTTTCCTCCAGCATCTTCACAAGMTCCTTTGCGGTTGTTCTGGGATTGATTTGCACTTTTTGCACCAAAGTACGTTCATCTCTAGGAGACAGAAAGCGTCTCCTTCCTAAGCGGTATGACGGCTGTGTGGTCCCATGGTGTTTATACTTGCGTACTATTGTTTGTACAGTTGACCGTGGTACCTTCAGGAGTTTGGAAATTGCTCACAAGGATGAGCCAGACTTGTGGAGGTCTACAATTTTTTTCTGAGGTCTTGGTTGATTTCTTTTGATTTTCCCATGATGTCAAGCAAAGAGGCACTGAGTTTGAAGGTAGGCCTTGAAATACATCCACAGGTACACCCCCAATTGATTCAAATTATGTCAATTAGCCTATCAGAAGCTTCTAAAGCCATGACATAATTTGGAATTTTCCAAGCCGTTTAAAGGCACAGTCAACTTAGTGTATGTAAACTTCTGACCCACTGGAATTGTGATACAGTGAATGAATAATAAGTCTGTAAACAATTGTTGGAAAAATGACTTGTGTCATGCATAAAGCAGATGTCTTAACCGACTTGCCAAAACTATAGTTTGTTAACAAGAAATTTGTGGAGTGGTTGAAAAAAATAGTTTTAATGACTCCAACCTAAGTGTATGTAAACTTCTGACTTCAACTGTAAGTATTAGAGTGCATTTGGAAACTATTCAGACCCCTTCCTTTCCCCCACATTTTGTTACATTACAGCCTTTTCTAAAATTGATTCCCCCCCTCATCAATCTACACACAACACCCCTTAAAACATAGCCAAAAAAGGTTTTTCAAKATTTTCTGGGAAAGGTACCAAAACATTTCCGCAGCATTGAAGGTCCCCAATAACACAGTAGCCTCCATTTTTAAATGTAAGAAGTTTGGAACCACCAAGACTCTCCCTAGAGCTGGCCGCCTGGCAAAACTGAGCAATCGGGGGAGAAGGACCTTGGTCAGGGAGGTGACTAAGAACCCGATGGTCACTCTGACAGAGCTCCTCTGTGGAAATGGGAGAACCTTCCAGAAGGACAACCATCTCTGCAGCACTCCACCAATCAGGCCTTTATGGTAGTGGCCAYACGGAAGCCACTCCTCAGTAAAAAGGCACATGACCGCCCGCTTGGAGTTTGCCGAAGGAACCTAAAGGACTCTCAGACCATGAGAAAAAAGATTCTCTGGTCTGATGAAACCAAGATTCAACTCTTTGGCCTGAATGCCAAGCGTTATGTCTGGAGGAAACTTGGCACCATCCCTATGGTGAAGCATGGTGGTGGCAACATCATGCTGTGGGGATGTTTTTCAGCGGCAGGGACTGGGAGACTAGTCAGAGAGATCCTTGATGAAAACATGCTCCAGAGCGCTCAGGACCTCAGACTGGAGCGAAGGGTTCACCTTCCTACAGGACAAAGACTAAGCACACAGCCAAGACAACGCAGCAGTGGCTTCGGGACAAGTCTCTGAATGTCTTTGAGTGGCCCAGTTTTTGCTTTGTCATTATGCTTTGTCATTATTGTGTGTAGATTGATGAGGGATAAAAACGATTTCATCATTTTTAGAATAAGGCTGTAACGTAACAAAATGTGGYAAAAGTCAAGGGGTCTGAATACTTTCCGAATGCACTGTATGTCACCATTATATACTGTAGTATCCTTTTAAGACCGCTGATCTGTAAGGATGTCATGGTTGAAAGCAGTATAGTGGGAACCCATCCAGTCAGTTTTCACGATAGACAGTAGCCATTATAAAAATATCTAAGGCTGCGTTTACACAAGCAGCCCAATTCTGATCATTTTCCACAAATCAGATCAGCTAATTTTACCAGTAATTGGGCAAAATATCAGTAAATGTAAACTAAAAAGCGGGAAAGTTAGAAATGCATTCCATTTATTTTGACTATGAGTGGTCAAGACAGAAAGGAGGATTTTTGAGACTAATGGGTGAGAGGGAATATKAAAAWAAAAAAAATGGCCGGATATGATCCAGATGAATACACACCTCTCTTCTTCGCCTGGGCCACCATCTCCTCATACTGTTGTCGGTGTTTCTGTGCCTCCTCTGCAGGCTTGGCTGGCAGATTACTGCAACACAACACATCCCAGAGAGTGAATGTGGGTGAGTGAGTGTGTGAAGTTTAAACTTGGTCCCTCGCATTATTCATGGTGGGGTATTAGAGGCAATGAGAAAGGCAATGAAAATGAGTGAGAGAGGGTTGGAAAGGGAGAGAGAGAGAGAACACACTTCTATCACCATTTTGGCACAGACACCACCTTACACTTTCACCTCTAAATATTCTACAGGATTACAGCCACAAACACCTTCTTCACTGTGGGGTAAAGAAAGAGAGGGGCATTAAACGTTCAGTAGCCTCTCTCTCTCTACCGTCAACTGTACCTAGCCCACCTCTCATATAACCATATGGGCTAGGCTGGTATAAACAAGATAGAATGATGCAGGGGAGACAGAAAACAGAGAGAGAGAGTGCTGCTAATAGGTTCTCTCTACATGGTCCTGCTGCAGTGCAGTTCGAGAGAGAGGTGGACGGGGGGGGGGGGTAAGTAAAGGAATAGTGCGGAGCGACTAGTGCTTCTTGAGGTCGGTTTGGTTTTGGTTTGATTATTACAAAATAATCACGGTTTACAATTTAAGTTCCGATCATTTTTCTTAAAACGGACCTGAAGAGTGAAAATCATGTTTTTCATCAAATTGGATGATATTTAGATTAAACCAATTCATAGTAGATTGACCCAAGTATTAGAAATGACTGTAGGTGGTAAATTGACAAAGCTGATCATAAAGTCACTGGTCCCCTCCCACCGTGTCAAACGCTTGGATTCAGGAGACAGGCATTACTTCCGTCATTACGTAACGTCATATAATTTTAACTAATTAAAATATGTAACGCCCGGTACTCATTTTGGGTGCCGGTAGAGTTAATATTTAGGTGCAGGAGCTCCACAATACTTTTGACCTAATACTCTATAAAAGAGGAACAGGAGTTCAAGCAGTAGAACATTTTAGGTGCCGGTACTCAAGTCAAGCAGTGGTAACGCCTTAAAACTGTCATCACATGTGCGCGTCACAGGGCTTTGCTTACAAACAGTAAGATTGCTCCAGCAGAACATGGCTGGTAACTAACCCTTTTTCATCTGTCTTGTGACTTAAAGCAAGCAAGCTACTTACCAGCATACCGGAAAAAGCACACTGTGCAGGSAACTGGATGTCATAGTGTCATTAACAGTGGATCAGGGGATCTTGCAAGCGCTGACCATAATGTAAGTATCAGAGTTTGATGAGTCTGACACGGTGGCTGTAACTGTTTTGACTTGTGAACGGAATATTTTCTGTAACACACTTGATAGTCACTATATGGTTGTTGTTCTTCCATCACTAAAAACCTCTATATTGAGTCTGAGGACTGCCAGCACACAACATCTACTCTGTCTGCACAGGTTCCCCAGGAAACCACCACAGCAGGAAGGCAAAGAATATGCTGTGGGGGATATGCTGTGAAAAAGGTTCTTACAGACAGTGTCAAGTCAAATTCAAGTACTTTCAAGTACTTTTTCAAGCATTAACATTTATTTTCAAAGACCATCAATTTATATGAGTTCCTATTATGCAATTGTTTCTAGTTGCCATCAGTTGGTGGTATATCACCACAACCCCCCCCCCCCCAAAAAAATCAATTCCTTACAACTTCTACTCAATAATACGAGTTTAACTACTTAGTGGTTTGTCCTTTAAAAGTTGCAGCGTACTGCAGCAGTTTGCGTGGTACCGCAGAACTCTATGCCAACCACTGGTACCATTAATGCTAGTTAGTGCTAGTTTGACCACCAGAGGGCATCTTTGAGATAGCCTTCAATAGCGGCTGTACTAGAGAATTTAAAACCTTTTTTTGTACGAACATAGTATATGGGACTGATTTTAAGACATTTTGCTGAATTAATTTTGTGTTTCTATTCTAAGTAGAATATTGTGTTATTATTGTTAATATTGTGTTTCTATTCTAAGTTGAACCACCCCGTCGGGGGTTCCCCKCTGTTGAGAAGGAATGAGTAGYCTGTCCTTGTAAATAAGAATTTGTTCTTAACTACCGCGCCTAGTTAAATAAAAGATTACACTGAGAGCATAACATTTCTACACCCTAATTGTGTAATTGTAGTCTAATCAATATCCAAATGGAGATTCAGTGAAAATAAAAATCTCATTGATTTATCATGCTTGTCTCAGAGCAATGGGAAACAGTGCTAAAATAGTTGTAGGCTATTTCTTCAAATCCTATTGCTTCTAACTTCAGTACGCTCTTTAAATAAATAAGACCTACACCACTTTTAACAGCACATTACTCAACACTAGTGAGACTCATGTCGCCTACGGTAAGCCCACAGTATATCMAAAAATATGACGTGACACTCCGCCAATAATTACATATAGAGGATTAGAAATTAAAACCAAAAGCCGCCTCATGGGTCTCCCGGTGGCAGCAGTCACGGGTATCGAACCTGCATCTGTAGCAACGCYGGATCCCACATCCACTCCGGAGCCCCCATCCACAAACTATCAAAATACAGAGAGGTGTTGGTAAAGGTATATTGTCCTCCTAATTGGACTACAAGTGTTTGAAAACCTGTTTTAAAAATGCCACCAGRTGTCCATCAATATTGTAAATAAAAACACAGCATCTTGTTTACATTCTTTATTGTAACCACAATGTCACAAATAATTTGTAATCTACATTTCCAATTACTTTTAGAGTTTGGGATTKATTTGATTAATAGTATGGTGTTTCTATTCCAAGAAAAACTCTGGGTTTCCATTAGGATTGAACGGAAAATATGGCGCTGTACAACGTGACGGTCGGGAGTAGAATCCCCAAGTTGTGCGGGCACGCGGAAGACTGGGGTTCAATTCCCCAACGGGGAGGAATGAGTAGGCTGACCTAGTTAATAAGAATTTGTTCTAAACTGACGTGCCTAGTTAAATAAAGGTCACACTAAGAGCATAACATTTCTACACCCTAATTGTAGTCTAACCAATACCCAAACCGGAGATTCAGTCAAAATAAAAAACGAATTGATTTATCAAGACCAGTCCCCATGCTTGTCTCAGAGCAGCAGGAAACGATGCTAAAATAGTTGTAGGCTATTACTTCAAATCCTATTGCTTCTAACTTCAATATGCTCTTTAAATAAATAAGATCTACATCACTTTTAACAGCACATTACTCAACACTAGTGAGACTCATGTCGCCAACGGTAGGCCTACAGTATATCGAGAAATATGACGTGACTCTCCGCCAATAATTACATATAGAGGATTCTAAATTAAAACCAAAAGCCGCCTCATGGGTCTCCCGGTGGAGGGCGGCACGGGTATTTGTAGCAACGTATTTTGCATTACGTTGCGGTGACTTAGACAACTACACCACTAGGGAGGCTCCATCCAAAGTCTCAAAATACAGAAAGGTGTTGGTAAAGGTATATTGTCTTGCTAATAGCCCATACTGGTGTCCAGGTCAGGATAACCAAAACATTTCTTTATTAAAGACTATCAGAAAGAATGTTGGTACTTATTTATTTTGAATCAAAGCCATGAATGAGTGAGTCACTCAGCTTTATGTAGGTGCCGGGCTATATGGCTGTGCTATCAACTTGATAATATATAAAATTATATTTTGGAGGTTACTTCGTTTTCATAAAAATGAAAGTGAGCGATTGTAATCTGAAAAGGCCAAAATAATATTTGTAAAGAAATTGCAACCAATCATGGCCGGTTGTGATACAGCCAACCTAACTTAGAATTCTCCCCCTACCTTCCTTCTAGGCAAGTRGATTGTCCAGCTACCTGCTAAAAGCCATTATTTTATTAACGAAAGCATAAAGATGTCATTATTAGTTACATTGTTATAGTTTGAACGTGCAGACTGGCACTAAGAGCAGCAGGAACGTTTCCCTAGTCTGCGCCATTATTAGTGCAATGCCCCCCCTTAAAGTGTTGCTCTGTGCTACCCAGTGTGGCGGGGTGGGTGTCCACCCCCCCCTTTCCTCTTCCTCCCTTCCCCATGGGCTAGGTCCGTCTTCTGAACGTGGTTCTGCGGCACATCCCGTGCCCCCTGCCCTCATGCCTTGAACCTCGCACCMCTTTCAGTTGATACAGCTGGAGAACTGCAAGGCAATCTCATTGTGCGCCACTCGGGAGCCATGACCAATATATATTGTCCTGCTAATAACAGGGTTAATAATATATCTGTGAGAATATCCAAGGGGCTTTTATATAATTCTAAATTAATAATAATAATCATCGCTTTGTTTATTTTGTTCTCAAACAATGTAAAATGAGCGAGAATAAGGCCATTCTTGAATGTGGGTTGAGACATTGCTACTAATTTGTAAATAAAGCCAGTTTGTTATTTAGAATGATTTATTTCTGTTTTTAGAGGGACAGAAACCAAAAACCTACAGTCATCTCATGGGTCTCCCAGTCGGGGACAGCACAGGTATTGAACCAGCATCTGTAGCAACACTGCTTGCACTGCTATGCTGTGTCTTAGACTGTTGTGCCACTCAAACYTTGTACAACATGACCGGTCGGGAGTGGGCTACATGACTACAGTACGAGCAAAATATTCCTAACAAAATTAAAGAATAAAAACCTTATAGTGTAACAACAGTTTTACTAAGTAACACTGAAGTTGTGCACAATTATCAGTTTCTATTTAGGTTTATGTCGCCCCATTCATTGTCAATTAGAGACACAGTAGGACCAAAAAGCATAATCAGCGCTCTAACTCCCTCTTGTGCTGGTCTGGAGCAATGAAGTGGTGACGCAGAGTACCGTACTAGACCATAAATTACCTCTAAAGTACCGCAACATAATCGCAAAACGTTTAGTGGAGCAACCAATGTATTTACTACATACCAGAGTGGTCAGTACTGATGATGTTGACTTATGTACTTATATGAACTGTAACTGAGTCAAATCTTTGAAATTGTTGCATGTTGCGTTTATATTTTTGTTCAGGGTACATGATAATAATATGAAATTGTCTTTATATTTCACTAAATGTCAGGTCCCACAAGCTGCCCTAACACATAATGACATGAAAGTGAATTCTGACTGAAATGCCATTCGTTGACTCTAAAATGTTTAATTCTATTCCCATTGGAAGAGAAACAAGTTAATGTGTTTGATGAGATTACAGATTCTCTCAGGGGACCCTTTTTTAAAACTATTTTCACTGTCAACGGCGTCTCTCTGCCACTGGCCAATGTAGGTCTGGGTAGTTTGTTTCACCTCTCGGCCTGGGTCGTGGGCGGAGTTTCCCATTGGACAGAGTGGTGAATGAATGGGCTGCTAACAAGGCAAATCTGAGGGAGCAGGCGAACGTAACAAGCAMACATGAATCATTCACGATTCCACTCGATCGCAAAGGTAGGCACGATTAGAACACAGATCAAGAAGCCTTCGGAGAGTTGATCAACGCTGGGAATGCAAGTGGGTAAACGATCATTAACTAAATAYATCTAAATTTGCCCGGGCATTTTAGCTATTGATGTGACGTTTGGCGGCGCCTAATCAGTCACTTCCGTACCTGCCTGGCTGAGTGGCAGTGTGGGTGGATTGAGCGAGCTCGCCTGGCAATCAGAGCACGAAACACGTGAGGAAATAAAACTTGGTAGTCTGCCTCAATTAATTCGCATTTTTGTAATATTTTTCATATTAGATCATTTTCTGGTCTCTCCTCATTTTAATTCAAGTTCTTTTCAAGTACCAACTTGAGAACATTTTCAAGGTGTTCCAGTACCTGAATTTCAGAGTGCCAAATTCAAGTACTTAAGCACCTCATGCCCCTTGTGCGAACCCTGTGTGAAGCCTTTGAAGACAGACTCAACATACTGTCAGTCATAGTTATTCATTTCAAATCAACTGAGCATTTCAGGCACACATATTCCAAATACAAAACACTGAAAAGTTTCACCAAAAAGTGCACAAGCAAATATTGCAATTTTCAAATTGAGTACTTCAAAAATACCAGAAAAAAACATTAGACATAGAATGAGTAGATCACTACATAAACTAATTGATAGCTTAACTCAGGACAGTAAATAAAAGGACATTAAATTCACTACCCATTTAACAAACATTTCCCTTTTCAAAACATTACAGGCTACATAGACAGGCTTCCTGGATCTCCTCTTCAACTAGTTACCCTTGATCCAGCGCCGTATGTGGGGAAGCGTGCTTCTACACCTGCATTGCTTGCTGTTTGGGGTTGTAGGCTGGGTTTCTGTACAACACTTTGAGATATCAGCTGATGTACGAAGGGCTATATAAATACATTTGATTTGATTTTGATTTGTGAGCTGTCCATCCCAGAACCCCTGTATGCCCAGTGTGAGAGGCCTGACGAGGCCATAGCTGGATGTGTCTCTCGCTTCAATCTTGGGGATGGCTGAAGCCAAGTGGGAGACTGAAGCCTGCTTGATTGAAGCGGGGTACATGGGTGCCCCTCCTCTCCCGCTCTCCTCCCCATCAATCTCTGCAGTTGGTTGCATTTCCTAAAGCCTAAGTAATTCAGTTTTATGTGATATGTGTGAATATGATATACCATTTTGGTTACTTGGTCTATTTTTTTTCAAGCATTCGGACGGAAGATGAGTGTTAAAAATTGTACGAATCAATGGGGTGCCTATATTAGGCTCATAGCTCAAATCATTTTTTGAATGGCATCTCACCATTATCTTCACACTTTTATTTCTCATGAGTGTTCGTTCATGTTGATCAATATTTGGGCTATGCTAGCCTATTTACATGATCAAAATAAACGTTTGATCAATACATTCCAATTCTGAACATAGTCATTTATAATGCTAACACAGAGGCACCAATAAATTGTCCAGTGCACATATTGTATGCTGTTTTCATGTACATTCCCTTACGTGTAAACTTCTAAGGTGACTCTGGCTTCACTAATTCTTTGTGAACAAGTGTATCAGTGAACAGTTGTTCTGTAATTAGCTACAAAACAATAGAAATGCAATTTGTTATTGCTGCGGTTTGTCTGATATCCAACGGGCATGATCAGCTCTGTTGACCATGATAGCGCTTTTTGCTGAGAAAAATTGGGCGAGGTACACTATTTAGGCTCGAATGACATCTGGCCGATTGTGTAACTTGATACCTGGCAACAACCACGAGGGTGTTTCAAAGAGCAGTCAGTCAAAGGGAAGCTCAATGACAT